>NC_069500.1:450965024-451185024 GCF_027579735.1 Bombina bombina
ATATATATATATATGGACAAAGAGAAAGATTGTGACAACGGCGCAAAAATAGGTGATGCTAGTGAAAATTCCTGAAAAGAAATATTTTTATATTATTATATTATATATATATGAATGAAGTGTAGTTAGCTCACTATGCTGCCCCAAAATTACTTATTAGAAAAGTGGGATCCCCAAACCCCACAAGACCAATAAAGCCCAAAAAATATAGAACCAAGAGAAGGTAAAATATAGAGGCGCTTAGTGAAAGGAGCTAGTTACTGTATCTATAATAAGACACATATAGTACAAAAAGTCACAATATTTGACTGCTGATTAATATAGGGGGGAAAAAAAGTTAAAAAAGTTAAAAAAAAAACAGATACATATATAAAACTATCACAGTGTGTAAATTAAAATTATATTGCTAATATCAAATACCTGCAGCTATCTGTAGTATATATAGAGACTAGTCTAGCAGATGATATTGTTATTGCTAGAACACCACAGGTGACAAAAAGGTTCGCAGTACATACAATTAGTACAGGCAATTTACAAAAGAAAAACCACAAAAATGTGCATGCAGTTAGAGTCCATATGTGATACTGTTGTGCAAAAAAGGAAAAGGTGGAAATCCCAAAGTGGCGGATCACACTGTCCCCTCAGGGGGTTCTACTTACTCTCCTTTACCTCAATCTGTATGAGGTAAGTGTCGCGTGGGGTAAGTAGAAAGTCCTTCCTTGTAGTGGCAAGTATCCTATGGCTTGTTTTCTGTCTTCCAACGCTTTCACTCACATAGATGAAATGGGAAAAGCAGAAAGATAGTAATAGTGCAACCCCGTTAATATGGATTTATATGCACAATTATGTATAGAATAGCACTCACACTAGACAACCTCAAATGGATATGAGGTATTTTATTAGCATAATGAGATAAAACCAGATATTGGCATGAACAGTATTCATATTTTGAAAACGGTTTAGTGCAAGACAAATATAGCACAGTTCAAAAGCCGTATAGTGACATAGAATATAAGTACATAGAAGTCCTAACGCGTTTCGAAGGTCTACACACATACACGACCTTCTTCTTCAGAGGAAAAATGATTACCGACTGTAAGTAAGTCCGTCGGCTTTAAAGCGGAGGGGACAGTGTGATCCGCCACTTTGGGATTTCCACCTTTTCCTTTTTTGCACAACAGTATCACATATGGACTCTAACTGCATGCACATTTTTGTGGTTTTTCTTTTGTAAATTGCCTGTACTAATTGTATGTACTGCGAACCTTTTTGTCACCTGTGGTGTTCTAGCAATAACAATATCATCTGCTAGACTAGTCTCTATATATACTACAGATAGCTGCAGGTATTTGATATTAGCAATATAATTTTAATTTACACACTGTGATAGTTTTATATATGTATCTGTTTTTTTTTAACTTTTTTAACTTTTTTTCCCCCTATATTAATCAGCAGTCAAATATTGTGACTTTTGTACTATATGTGTCTTATTATAGATACAGTAACTAGCTCCTTTCACTAAGCGCCTCTATATTTTACCTTCTCTTGGTTCTATATATATATATATATATATATATATATATATATATATGTTCAAAGAAAAGCAGGCACTCGTCGGAATTTTACAAATAGGATATTTAATCCTTGTGCTATCATTAGCGTGAGGAGTGTAAACGCGATAGCGAGATCATGGTGTTCTTTATGCTCAAATCCAAATTAAAAGGGCTACACTGTTTAAATTTCCACAAATTTGTTTGCAAACTCAAAGCAATTTAAGCTCCCCATATTTTCTATGGGAGATGTTGAGCTCATAGAAAGTAAATTAAATCACGAGAACAAAATCACATTTAACGCTCAAACTTTTTACGTGACCTGAAAGGAGTTTGGCCTGAAGAAACAGTTGCACTAAACTACTTTATTGACCCCTAAACCACCACAACTCAAATTACAAACTTTCCCCTCTACACTATTAAGCTCTAAACTGCCAAAATCCCATCACAAACTACCCTACTACACTATTAACCCCTAAACTGCCACATCCCCATATTGTAAACTACCCCACTACTCTATTAACCCCTAAACCACCATAACTCCCTTTGCAAACTTCCCCTCTACACAATTAACCTATAAACTGCCGTAACCCCCACTGCAAAATACCCACTAACATTTAAACCCCTAACCAGCTAATCTCCTATACCCTAACACCTCATGTTACCCCTAAAAAAGCTAACCTTACCTGAAAAAAACCTAACAGTACCTAAAAAAAATAATAACCTAACTGTACCTTAAAAAAAGCTACCACTACAGAAAAATAAAATAAAATTCTATCACAGAATTTTTTTTACAAAAAATAAAAAACAGATATGCTCGTGAGTATGTTTTTCCCCCCACTTTTCTCTCTTTTCTGAAGTCTATGGGGGAGTATGTTAACACAGTCTCAATATTGTAACTTCTGCTCTTTGCGCGTTTCAGATAGGGACGTGAGTGAAAAACATTTACTTTAAACTTGTATTGCACACAAAGAGGAGAAGTCGAACAGAGTTAGCGAGCAAGTGGGAGAGGTAATTACAACTTCCATCGTAATCTACCCCGATATGTACAACCCCAATTCTGAAAAAGTTGGGACAGTATGGAATATGCAAAAAAACAAACAAAAATAATTAAATTCACCCTGTACTATATTGAAAACACATTCGGCTAGATTACGAGTTGTGCGTTAAGGTAAAAAAGCAGCGTTAAGAGGTCCTAACGCTGCTTTTTTACGCCATCTGGTATTACGAGTCTTGCAGGTTTAGGGGCACCGCCCACTTCTTTGGCCTTACGACTTACGTAAACTTCATAAAGCCTTTTTTCTATGGGACTGATATTACGTGTCTGTCATGGGAGGCCAAAAAGTGAGTGGTACACCCTACCTCGTCAAGAGTCCTAACGCATTTAAAAGTCAGTAGTTAAGAGTTTTATGGTACAACGCCGTAGCATAAAACTCATAACTGAAGTGCTAAAAATTACACTAACACCCATAAACTACCTATTAACCCCTAAAGTGAGGCCCTCCCGCATCGCAAACACTATAATAAAATTTTAACCCCTAAATAAAAAAAAGCACTCGTAGTAACACCAGCTCCAATATCTTGAATTCCAATACTTTTATTAGAGGTTACATACATTTTATGTAACCTCTAATAAAAGTATTGGAATTCAAGATATTGGAGCTGGTGTTACTACGAGTGCATTATCACAGAGGCTATTGCAGCTACCTCCCACACCGTGCACCACCTTTACACTAAGTGCTGTATTCACCTACCATTGTAAATAAAAAAAAGCCCCCGCAAAAAAAAAAAACCTAGCCTAAATTAAACTATCAATAGCCCTTAAAAAGGCCTTTTGCGGGGCATTACCCCAAAGTAATCAGCTCTTTTACCTGTAAAAGAAATAATCAGCTCTTTTACCTGTAAAAGAAAATACAAACAACCCCCCCAACAGTAAAACCCACCACCCACACAACCAACCCCCCAAATAAAATACTATCTAAAAAAAACTAAGCTCTCCATTGCCCTGAAAAGGGCATTTGGATGGGCATTGCCCTTAAAAGGTCAGTTAGCTCTTTTGTGGCCCAAACCCTAATCTAAAAAATAAAAACCACCCAATACACCCTTAAAAAAACCTAACACTAACCCCCTGAAGATCGACTTACTGTTCTGAAGACCGGACATCCATCCTCAAGGAAGCGGCAGAAGTCTTCATCCAACTGGGCTGAAGTCCTCAAAGAAGTCGGGAGAAGTCTTCATCCAAGCCGGGTGAAGTGGTCCTCCAGACGGTCAGAAGTCTTCATCCAGACGGCATCTTCAATCTTCATCCATCCAACGTGGAACAGCCAATAGAATGCAAGCTCAATCCTATTTGCTGATTGCATCGGCCAATAGGATTTTTTCTACCTTAATTCCTGAATGTTTATTATAGTGGCGACGATGTTGGGGGCAGCAGATTAGGAATTAATAAGTGTAGGTAGGTTGCAGCGACATTGGGGACGGCAGATTGGGGTTAATAAATATAATGTAGATGTCGGCGATGTTGGAGGCAGCAGATTAGGGGTTCATAAGTATAATTTAGGTGGCGGTGGTATCCAGAGTGGCAGATTAGGGGGTTAATAAATATAATTCAGGTGTCGGCGATGTTGGGGGTGGCAGATTAGGGTTAATAAGTGTAAGATTAGGGGTGTTTAGAATCAGGGTTCATGTTAGGGTGTTAGGTGTAGACATAAATTTTATTTCCCCATAGGAATCAATGGGGCTGCGTTACTGAGTTTTACGCTGCTTTTTGGCAGGTGTTAGACTTTTTCTCAGCCGGCTCTCCCCGTTGATTCCTATGGGGAAATCGTGCATGAGCACGTACGACCAGCTCACTGCTGACTTAAGCAGCGCTGGTATTGGAGTGCGGTAAGGAGCAAAATTTTGCTCTATGCTCACTTCTTGCCTTTTAACGCCAGGTTTGTAAAAACCTGTAATACCAGCACTGCAAGTAAGTGAGCGGTGAGAGAAAACTGCTCATTAGCACCGCATAGCCTCTAACGCAAAACTTGTAATCTGGCCAATTATTAGATATTTTACTTTGTGAATTTAATTTATTTTTGAAAATATACATCTGATGACTGCAAAACACTCCAAAAAAATTGGGGCAGTTTACCACTGTGTAACATTACCTTTCCTTTTAAAAAGGTAATTTTTATGCATGTCTGCAGCAGCACAACTGTACGGGGGCTTTCATTGCCTTATTTTGCGCTTCATAATGCACCACAAATTCTCAATCGGAGACAGGTCAGAACTGCAGGCAGGTCATGCTAGCACCCGCACTCTTTGCTTACGCAACCTTTCGCTTTTAACCCGGGCAGAATGTGGTTTGGCATTGTCCTGCTGGAAAATGCAGGGACGTCCCTGAAATAGAAGACGTCTGGATGTTGCTCCAAAATGTAGGAAAAAAAGGGCGATCGGACAGTTCGTTAAAATCCAAAAAAATTATTTTCCAATTAAAAGTGAGATGAACAACAGCATCAAATACAGGGAGAGCGTAATACCAGCTGGCTTACACATTTCAGCTCCAAAATGTATACATATCTTTCTGTATTAATGGTGCCCTCACAGATGTGCAAGTTACCCATGCAATGGGCACTGACACGCCCCCTATACCATTACAGATGCTGGCTTTTGAACCTGACACTAATAACAGCTTGAATGGTCCTTTTCCTCTTTAGCCCGGAGAATATGATGGTTGTTTTTTCAAAAAACTATTTGAAATGTTCACTTGTTGGACCACAAAACATGATTTCACTGTGCTACTGTCCATCTCAGATGAAACCCAGTCCAGAGAAGTTGGCGGTGCTTCTGGACAGTGTTGATGTATGTTTTCTGCTTTGCCTTAACTTGCATCTGTGGATGCAGCGGTGAATGGTGTTGACTGACAAAGGTTTAACAAAGTATTCCCAAGCCCATGTCAGGATATCCATTATAGGCTCATGATTAGGGTGACCATATTGCTGCTTTAAAAAGGGACACATATGAAAAATACATATGTCAGGGTTGTTTTAAGGGTTGTTTAAAGAAATGTTTTGTATAAGGTCCCTGACATATGTATTTTTCATATGTGTCACTTATTAAAGCGTCAATATAGTCAGCCTACTCATGACAGTTTTTGAGACAGTGACGTCTGAGGGATCGGAGATCAAACACATTCAAAAGTGGTTTTCGACCTTCTCCTTTATGCACCGAGATTTGACTGGATTCTTTGACTCTTTTAATTATATTGTGCACTGTAGAAGGTGAAATGTTCAAAATCCTACTGATTTGTCTTTGGGAAATGTTGTTCTCAAAGTGTTGGATTATGTGCTGATGCATCTGTTGGCAGATTGGCAAGCCTTGACCCATCCTTGCCTTTTGAAGGACTAGGGCTTTATTGGATGCTCCTTATAAACTATCGGCTAGATTACGAGTTTTGCATTAGAAGCTATGTGGTGCTAAAGAGCAGTTTATGCTCACTGCTCACTTACAGACAGAGCTGGTATTACAGGTTTTTACAAACAAATTTTTGCTCCACTTCTCACCTCAATATCAGCGCTGCTTACGTTAGCGGTGAGCTGGTAAAACGTTCTTATGCACATTTTCCCCATAGGAATCAATGGGGAAGAGCTGGCTGAAAAAAAAAATAACACCTGCAAAAAAGCAGCGTTTAGCTCCTAACACAGCCCCATTGATTCCTATGAGGAAATAAAACTTATGTCTACACCTAACACCCTAACATGAATCCCGAGTCTAAACACCCCTAATCTTACACTTATTAACCCCTAATCTGCCGACCCTGACATCGCCAACACCAACATTATATTATTAACCCCTAATCTTCCGCTCCGGACACTGCAGCCACCTACATTATACTTATGAACCCCTAATCTGCTGCCCCCAACATCGCCGATACATACATTATATTTATTAACCCCTAATCTGCCGTCCCCAATGTCGCTGCAACCTAACTACATTTATTATCTAGCTTAGGGTTTATTTTTATTTTACAGGCAACTTTGTATTTATTTTAACTAGGTACAATAGTTATTAAAAAGTTATTAACTATTTAATAACTACCTAGTTAAAATAAGACAAATTTACCTGTAAAATAAAACCTAACCTAAGTTACAATTACACCTAACACTACACTACAATTAAATTAATTACCTAAATAAAATAAAATTAATTACAATTAAATAAAATTATCTAAAGTACAAAAAAACCCCCACTAAATTACAAAAAATAATAAAAGAAATTACAAGATTTTTAAACTAATTACACCTAATCTAATCACCCTAACAAAATAAAAAGCCCCCCAAAATAAAAAAGCCCTACCCTACACTAAATTACAAATAGCCCTTAAAAGGTCCTTTTGCGGGGCATTGCCCCAAAGTAATCAGCTCTTTTACCTGAAAAAAAATTACAATTCCCCCCCAACACTAAAACCCACCACCCACACAACCAACCCTACTCTAAAACCCACCCAATCCCCCCTTAAAAAAAACTAACACTAACCCCCTGAAGATCACCTTACCGGGAGATGTCTTCACCCAACCAGGCCGAAGTCCTCAATGAAGCCGGGAGAAGTCTTCATCCAAGCCAGGCGAAGTGGTCCTCCAGACGGGCAGAAGTCTTCATCCAGACGGCATCTTCTATCTTCATCCATCCGGCGCTGAGCGGGTCCATCTTCAAGACATCCGACGCGGAGCATACTCTTCTTCCAAAGGCTAAACACAGAATGAAGGTTCCTTTAAATGACGTCATGCAAGATGGCGTCCCTTCAATTCCGATTGGCTGATAGAATTCTATCAGCCAATTGGAATTAAGGTAGAAAAAATCCTATTGGCTGATGCAATCAGCCAATAGGATTGAACTGGCATTCTATTGGCTGTTCCAATCACCCAATAGAATGCCAGTTCAATCTTATTGGCTGATTGCATCAGCCAATAGGATTTTTTCTACCTTAATTCCGATTGGCTGATAGAATTCTATCAGCCAATCGGAATTGAAGGGACGCCATCTTGGATGATGTCATTTAAAGGAACCTTCAATCTCTGTTTAGCCATCGGAAGAAGAGGATGCTCTGTGCGTCGGATGTCTTGAAGATGGACCCACTCTGCGCCAGATGGATGAAGATAGAAGATGCCGTCTGGATGAAGACTTCTGCCCGTCTGGAGGACCACTTCACCAGGCTTGGATGAAGACTTCTCCCGTCTTCGTTGAGGACTTCGGCCCGGTAAGGTAAAGTGATCTTCAGGGGTTAGTGTTAGGTTTTTTTAAGGGGGGATTGGGTGGGTTTTAGAGTAGGGTTGGTTGTGTGGGTGGTGGGTTTTAATGTTGGGGGGGATTTGTAATTTTTTTTCAGGTAAAAAAGAGCTGATTACTTTGGGGTAATGCCCCGCAAAAGGCCGTTTTAAGGGCTATTTGTAATTTAGTGTAGGGTATGGCTTTTTTTTATTTTGGGGGGGCTTTTTTATTTTGTTAAATTAGATTAGGTGTAACTAGTTTAAAAATCTTGTAATTTCTTTATTATTTTCTGTAATTTTGGGTTTTATTTTTGTACTTTAGATAATTTTATTTAATTGTAATTAATTGTATTTAATTTAGGTAATTAATTTAATTGTAGTGTAGTGTTAGGTGTACTTGTAACTTAAGTAAGGTTTTATCTTACAGGTAAATTTGTCTTTATTTTAACTAGGTAGTTATTATAAAGTTAATAACTATTTAATAACTATTGTACCTAGTTAAAATAAATACAAAGTTGCCTGTAAAATAAAAATAAACCCTAAGCTAGATACAATGTAACTATTAGTTATATTGTAGCTAGCTTAGGGTTTATTTTATAGGTAAGTATTTAGTTTTAAATAGGAATTATTTAGTTAATTGTAGTAATTTTATTTAGATTTATTTAAATTACATTTAAGTTAGGTGGGGTTAGGGTTAGACTTAGGTTTAGGGGTTAATAACTTTATTATAGTAGCGGTGACGTTGGGGGTAGCAAATTAGGGGTTAATAAATGTAGGTAGGTGGCGGCGATGTTAGGGCCGGTAAATTAGGGGTTAATAATATTTAAATAGTGTTTGCGATGCGGGAGTGTGGCGGTTTAGGGGTTAGTATATTTATTATAGTGGCAGCGATGTCCGGTTCGGCAGATTAGGGGTTAAAATATTTATTTTTGTGTTTGCAATGTGGGAGGGACTTGGTTTAGGGGCTAATAGGTAGTTTAATGGTGTTAGTTTACTTTTTAGCACTTTAGTTAAGAGTTTTATGCTACGGCGTTGTAGACTGTAAAACTCTTAACTACTGACTTTTAAATGCGGTACCAGTCTTGACAGGAGAGGGTGTACCGCTCACTTTTTGTCAGACTCGTAATACGGGCCCTATGCAAGTCCCATTGAAAATATAGGATACGCAATTGACGTAAGTGGATTTGCGGTATTTCCGAGTCTGGCCAAAAAAGTGAGCGGTACACCTGTACCTGCAAGACTCGTAATACCAGCGGGCGTTAAAAAGCAGCGTTGTGATCGGCCAATGCTGCTTTTTAAGCCTAACGCAAGACTCGTAATCTAGCTGTATGATTACATGATTGCCTCACCTGTTTCACATCACCTTCTTATTTCAACTTGTCACATTGCTATTAGTCCTAAATTGCCCTGTTTCAACTTTTTTTGGAATGTGTTGCAGTCATCAGACGTGAAATGAGTGTATATTTTTTAAAAATTCTCAAATTCACAAAGTAAAATATCAAATATTGTGTATGTGTTTTCAATATAGTACGTACAGGGTGAATTGAATTTCTAAAAATCTATTTTATCTATCTATCATCTATCTTTCTATCTATCTATCTATCTATCTATCTATCTATCTATCTATCTATCTATCTATCATCTATCTATCTTTTAGTTAGATCATTTCATTTTAACACCAGAAACCTTGCAATGATATAGGTTTAACACTTGCAAATAGTACTGCTTGGGAACTGCTTCTTAAAGGGACATGAATCCCAAGACATTTCTTGCATGATTCAGATAGAGAATACAATTTTAAACAACTTTCCAATTTTCTTCTATTATTTGATTTTCTTCCTTTTCTTGTTATCCTTTGCTGAAAGGTTTATCTGGGTAAGCTCAGGAGCAGCAAAGAACCTAGGTTCTATCTGCTGATTGGTAGCTGCAGATACATACTGATTGTCATTGGCTCACCCATTTGTTCAGTTAGAAACCAGTAGTGCATTGCTGCTCTTTCAACAAATGATACCAAGAGAATGAAACAAATGAAATAATTTAAGTAAATTAGAAAGTTATTTAAAATTGTATTATCTATCTGAATCATGAAAGAAAATGTTTGGGTTTAATGTCCCTTTAAGTATTTGATCCATAAATATATAAAAGCTGCTACTAGATTCAGATAAGAAAACAGTCAGGCACATTCTGTTTCTTTCCTCATTACTTTATTTTCTTAAACATGAACACCAACTCCACTCATATCAACCCTCTTCCAAAACAGCATTAATGATTGCACCATGCTATACTTTATTATCGTAAGGTTCTTTTTTGTCTACTTCATGAAACAAAGAAATAATCGCATATTCCATGTCTTTATAGGTATGTCCAAATAATATTTCATATTATTAAAAAATCATTCATTAAAAACAAACCTTTACAAATATTGCCATGGTCATTTTTTTGTGTTGAGTTAATGTTCAAGCAATTTCAGTCAGTTTTCAACTCATGCACCAAGACGATTGTCTGTTTTATAGATTTCTGAATTTTACTAAAGCACTCCAAACACTGCTTCATATTCATTAAAAGTGCACACTCCCTAGGAAAATACATAAGGCTCATTCTCATTGTAAACTGTAGCTTAATCCCAATTGGTGAGCAGTATCAGCTTATTTAAACTCAAAATACTGTCTGTCCATAAAATTGTCCTAATTAAAAAAAAAAGTACAACACAAGATTGCTTAGGTGTCAACACAAAGAGATGCTACCTATTATATAATATTTTTTCTGTGTAAAACAAGTCTCAGAATATGTTACGGTGAGAAAATTCATAAGGATAAATACACAGCAGATCATTGTATAGTGTTGTCCAGTGTTTCCAATGGAACAGGTGATTCTGGGTTAGTAGCTCATGAGAATAAGGGCCTGATGATCTATCACTCTCCACTGTAGAGAGTATTAAAGAAGTTTCATCAGTGCTGTGGGGTATCTCAAAGAATTTTAGATATAGATATAGAAGAGAGGTATCTACATTACAATATAATTGCAAGAGGTCTATAGCTCATGAAATATAAGAAATTATTGCTTTGGGCATCATTTGGAACTTCAACTTATTATTTTTATTCTCATGTTTGCATAATTTTTGCCAAAATAAGATGAGGGTTTTTTTTTAACAAAAATGTACAAAAAAATTGTGCTTTGTATCATCTGTCACAGAAAAAAGAGCCTCTAAGCTAAATTTTTAAAGCCAACAACCAGGTTTGATGAATCTTTCAGTCTCCGGTTGTGAGAGCATCACTTCTGAACATTACATTAAGCTGCAGCTTATAGGGACCGGTATGGGGTAAACTCGGCAGCTTGGGCTATACTCACATGTATCACCAAGCTGTTGTGGCAGGCATCCTCATGTTCTTTACCCTTATCGTGTCCTCACTGCCCTGATATTGCTGAGCTGCCATGGGCTGTACCGCTCTCTGAATAACAAACATTGACAATCACTGATGACGTCACCAGGTGTATGCTAAAGTCACCTGCTCCGTAAAATAAATGAATGATAAAACTCCTGGGGCACCAATACTAGAAGTATATTACTGCAAAGGTCCTTAAGCAATCTTAAGACTTATGGCTTTGAGTAAGGCTAAAGCAAGCGAAAACACGTAAGACTGCTCGCCTGCAGGTCTCATGTAAAGCTTTTATGAATTTTGGATGTAATGTGAAGGCATTTTTAACATTTGATTAATAAATATGAAGATTTTACTGAAGTCCTTTTTCCATATATTGAGTTGTTTTTTTTATTAAACCTTTAAACATATTTGGTGTTAGTGACAAGAACCCCAAGCAAGGTCATTTTCTTTTTGAGGAACTCAAGGTGTTACTGGTTGGTCAAATTGACCCGTATGTATCACAGATTCAGTTCTTCTATCTGAACAAATCATTTTATAATTTTCTCTCAATACACCTAAAGGTTATAAGATTCAATTTAATGAAATAAAAAAATATTTTCTCTGGGTTCAGTGAACAAATGTATGTTCATATTCTTGGGTATACATCCTGCTAGCATATTTATATTTACATAAGGAACTTACATGCACTGTTTTTATTTTTTTTCTTTAAAATAACAGTTGATCTTTGATATACAGCACTTGGAATTTAGATTACATTTTCTGGGCATGTCATATAGGGAAGCATTTCTGAAATTTCACTTTGAAAAATAATCTATAAAATGTGTCAAACACCTCATTTTCAGATGCAAATGCATATGAATCAGCCTTCACAGCACTGAATTGCATTTTTTTGTCTATTCAACTTGTTGAATATAGTTTGTATTTACAATATTACAATTGCTTAAAATGCAGCAAGAACCCTGCCATAAGGATAAGCTGAAATTACGTACATCCACATCACACAAATACATAATCATGATTCAATAAAAATATGAGAAAGAAAAACATTTTGAAAAAAGATTGGTAGACGTTAAATATTTGATGTTCTTTTCTAAACTTTCTCCCTATAAAATCCTGATTAACACAACATATAATTTGTATAAGTCGTGATAAAAAAATGACGATTTACCTTACATTTTGGGCTAGATTACTAGTAGAGCGCTATTTAACGCTAGCACTTAGCTGGATGGAGGCTTATTACGTGTATTGGGTTGTGCTCGTATTATGAGTTGAAATTAAATAGTTAGTGTGCAAACAAAAACCCGACTCGAGCAATAAGTGGAACTTAAAATACCACAACCACATTAACATATTCTCCCATAGACTTCAATAGAGCATGCAAACTGGAAAAAAAACCTCACACACATATTCACATACCATAAATAAAAAGAGAGAAGCGCTCAACCTGGGAACGAACAATAGCATAATAGCTTGTTCTATGGCTGGTTACCACCCTAGAAGCAGCCTCTTTTTGCTCAATATGTGCCTTTCACAGAAAAGAACTTTCCTGTAGCATATCAGTCTGATCCTGACTTCACAGTACAGTCCAGCCCCGAAATACCAGGCAATCCCCTTCTGAACAAGAGAAACAGCATAACCCCAGACGTACGTTTCGGCCTATTGTGGGCCTCGTCAGGAAAGTTTTCTTCTGTGAAAAGCACACTGGTCTAAAAGAGGCTGCTTCCGGGTGGTAAATCGCCATAGAACAAGCCACTGAGCTGTTGTTCGTTCCTGGTAGAGCGCTTCTCTCTTTGTATGCAAATTATTATGACCCTGGGGAAGTCTCCCTATGGGTGATGGGGGAAACCAGACGTGGACTCCTTGCCCAGTGTGCTTAGAGGAATGTGGCTGCACCTCACTGACGAGGCCCATAGAAGGCCGAAACGATCGTCTGGGGTTGTCATGTTCCTTGTTCAGAGGAGAATTGCCTGGTATTTCGGGGCTGGACTGACCTTACTTGGCGGGATCAGACTGATATACTTCAGGAAAGTTTTCTTCTGTGAAAAGCACACTGGTCTAAAAGAGGCTGCTTCCGGGTGGTAAATCGCCATAGAACAAGCCACTGAGCTGTTGTTCGTTCCTGGTAGAGCGCTTCTCTCTTTGTATGCAAATTATTATGACCCTGGGGAAGTCTCCCTATGGGTGATGGGGGAAACCAGACGTGGACTCCTTGCCCAGTGTGCTTAGAGGAATGTGGCTGCACCTCACTGACGAGGCCCATAGAAGGCCGAAACGATCGTCTGGGGTTGTCATGTTCCTTGTTCAGAGGAGAATTGCCTGGTATTTCGGGGCTGGACTGACCTTACTTGGCGGGATCAGACTGATATACTTCAGGAAAGTTTTCTTCTGTGAAAAGCACACTGGTCTAAAAGAGGCTGCTTCCGGGTGGTAAATCGCCATAGAACAAGCCACTGAGCTGTTGTTCGTTCCTGGTAGAGCGCTTCTCTCTTTGTATGCAAATTATTATGACCCTGGGGAAGTCTCCCTATGGGTGATGGGGGAAACCAGACGTGGACTCCTTGCCCAGTGTGCTTAGAGGAATGTGGCTGCACCTCACTGACGAGGCCCATAGAAGGCCGAAACGATCGTCTGGGGTTGTCATGTTCCTTGTTCAGAGGAGAATTGCCTGGTATTTCGGGGCTGGACTGACCTTACTTGGCGGGATCAGACTGATATACTTCAGGAAAGTTTTCTTCTGTGAAAAGCACACTGGTCTAAAAGAGGCTGCTTCCGGGTGGTAAATCGCCATAGAACAAGCCACTGAGCTGTTGTTCGTTCCTGGTAGAGCGCTTCTCTCTTTGTATGCAAATTATTATGACCCTGGGGAAGTCTCCCTATGGGTGATGGGGGAAACCAGACGTGGACTCCTTGCCCAGTGTGCTTAGAGGAATGTGGCTGCACCTCACTGACGAGGCCCATAGAAGGCCGAAACGATCGTCTGGGGTTGTCATGTTCCTTGTTCAGAGGAGAATTGCCTGGTATTTCGGGGCTGGACTGACCTTACTTGGCGGGATCAGACTGATATACTTCAGGAAAGTTTTCTTCTGTGAAAAGCACACTGGTCTAAAAGAGGCTGCTTCCGGGTGGTAAATCGCCATAGAACAAGCCACTGAGCTGTTGTTCGTTCCTGGTAGAGCGCTTCTCTCTTTGTATGCAAATTATTATGACCCTGGGGAAGTCTCCCTATGGGTGATGGGGGAAACCAGACGTGGACTCCTTGCCCAGTGTGCTTAGAGGAATGTGGCTGCACCTCACTGACGAGGCCCATAGAAGGCCGAAACGATCGTCTGGGGTTGTCATGTTCCTTGTTCAGAGGAGAATTGCCTGGTATTTCGGGGCTGGACTGACCTTACTTGGCGGGATCAGACTGATATACTTCAGGAAAGTTTTCTTCTGTGAAAAGCACACTGGTCTAAAAGAGGCTGCTTCCGGGTGGTAAATCGCCATAGAACAAGCCACTGAGCTGTTGTTCGTTCCTGGTAGAGCGCTTCTCTCTTTGTATGCAAATTATTATGACCCTGGGGAAGTCTCCCTATGGGTGATGGGGGAAACCAGACGTGGACTCCTTGCCCAGTGTGCTTAGAGGAATGTGGCTGCACCTCACTGACGAGGCCCATAGAAGGCCGAAACGATCGTCTGGGGTTGTCATGTTCCTTGTTCAGAGGAGAATTGCCTGGTATTTCGGGGCTGGACTGACCTTACTTGGCGGGATCAGACTGATATACTTCAGGAAAGTTTTTCTTCTGTGAAAAGCACACTGGTCTAAAAGAGGCTGCTTCCGGGTGGTAAATCGCCATAGAACAAGCCACTGAGCTGTTGTTCGTTCCTGGTAGAGCGCTTCTCTCTTTGTATGCAAATTATTATGACCCTGGGGAAGTCTCCCTATGGGTGATGGGGGAAACCAGACGTGGACTCCTTGCCCAGTGTGCTTAGAGGAATGTGGCTGCACCTCACTGACGAGGCCCATAGAAGGCCGAAACGATCGTCTGGGGTTGTCATGTTCCTTGTTCAGAGGAGAATTGCCTGGTATTTCGGGGCTGGACTGACCTTACTTGGCGGGATCAGACTGATATACTTCAGGAAAGTTTTCTTCTGTGAAAAGCACACTGGTCTAAAAGAGGCTGCTTCCGGGTGGTAAATCGCCATAGAACAAGCCACTGAGCTGTTGTTCGTTCCTGGTAGAGCGCTTCTCTCTTTGTATGCAAATTATTATGACCCTGGGGAAGTCTCCCTATGGGTGATGGGGGAAACCAGACGTGGACTCCTTGCCCAGTGTGCTTAGAGGAATGTGGCTGCACCTCACTGACGAGGCCCATAGAAGGCCGAAACGATCGTCTGGGGTTGTCATGTTCCTTGTTCAGAGGAGAATTGCCTGGTATTTCGGGGCTGGACTGACCTTACTTGGCGGGATCAGACTGATATACTTCAGGAAAGTTTTCTTCTGTGAAAAGCACACTGGTCTAAAAGAGGCTGCTTCCGGGTGGTAAATCGCCATAGAACAAGCCACTGAGCTGTTGTTCGTTCCTGGTAGAGCGCTTCTCTCTTTGTATGCAAATTATTATGACCCTGGGGAAGTCTCCCTATGGGTGATGGGGGAAACCAGACGTGGACTCCTTGCCCAGTGTGCTTAGAGGAATGTGGCTGCACCTCACTGACGAGGCCCATAGAAGGCCGAAACGATCGTCTGGGGTTGTCATGTTCCTTGTTCAGAGGAGAATTGCCTGGTATTTCGGGGCTGGACTGACCTTACTTGGCGGGATCAGACTGATATACTTCAGGAAAGTTTTCTTCTGTGAAAAGCACACTGGTCTAAAAGAGGCTGCTTCCGGGTGGTAAATCGCCATAGAACAAGCCACTGAGCTGTTGTTCGTTCCTGGTAGAGCGCTTCTCTCTTTGTATGCAAATTATTATGACCCTGGGGAAGTCTCCCTATGGGTGATGGGGGAAACCAGACGTGGACTCCTTGCCCAGTGTGCTTAGAGGAATGTGGCTGCACCTCACTGACGAGGCCCATAGAAGGCCGAAACGATCGTCTGGGGTTGTCATGTTCCTTGTTCAGAGGAGAATTGCCTGGTATTTCGGGGCTGGACTGACCTTACTTGGCGGGATCAGACTGATATACTTCAGGAAAGTTTTCTTCTGTAAAAAGCACACTGGTCTAAAAGAGGCTGCTTCCGGGTGGTAAATCGCCATAGAACAAGCCACTGAGCTGTTGTTCGTTCCTGGTAGAGCGCTTCTCTCTTTGTATGCAAATTATTATGACCCTGGGGAAGTCTCCCTATGGGTGATGGGGGAAACCAGACGTGGACTCCTTGCCCAGTGTGCTTAGAGGAATGTGGCTGCACCTCACTGACGAGGCCCATAGAAGGCCGAAACGATCGTCTGGGGTTGTCATGTTCCTTGTTCAGAGGAGAATTGCCTGGTATTTCGGGGCTGGACTGACCTTACTTGGCGGGATCAGACTGATATACTTCAGGAAAGTTTTCTTCTGTGAAAAGCACACTGGTCTAAAAGAGGCTGCTTCCGGGTGGTAAATCGCCATAGAACAAGCCACTGAGCTGTTGTTCGTTCCTGGTAGAGCGCTTCTCTCTTTGTATGCAAATTATTATGACCCTGGGGAAGTCTCCCTATGGGTGATGGGGGAAACCAGACGTGGACTCCTTGCCCAGTGTGCTTAGAGGAATGTGGCTGCACCTCACTGACGAGGCCCATAGAAGGCCGAAACGATCGTCTGGGGTTGTCATGTTCCTTGTTCAGAGGAGAATTGCCTGGTATTTCGGGGCTGGACTGACCTTACTTGGCGGGATCAGACTGATATACTTCAGGAAAGTTTTCTTCTGTGAAAAGCACACTGGTCTAAAAGAGGCTGCTTCCGGGTGGTAAATCGCCATAGAACAAGCCACTGAGCTGTTGTTCGTTCCTGGTAGAGCGCTTCTCTCTTTGTATGCAAATTATTATGACCCTGGGGAAGTCTCCCTATGGGTGATGGGGGAAACCAGACGTGGACTCCTTGCCCAGTGTGCTTAGAGGAATGTGGCTGCACCTCACTGACGAGGCCCATAGAAGGCCGAAACGATCGTCTGGGGTTGTCATGTTCCTTGTTCAGAGGAGAATTGCCTGGTATTTCGGGGCTGGACTGACCTTACTTGGCGGGATCAGACTGATATACTTCAGGAAAGTTTTCTTCTGTGAAAAGCACACTGGTCTAAAAGAGGCTGCTTCCGGATGGTAAATCGCCATAGAACAAGCCACTGAGCTGTTGTTCGTTCCTGGTAGAGCGCTTCTCTCTTTGTATGCAAATTATTATGACCCTGGGCAAGTCTCCCTATGGGTGATGGGGGAAACCAGACGTGGACTCCTTGCCCAGTGTGCTTAGAGGAATGTGGCTGCACCTCACTGACGAGGCCCATAGAAGGCCGAAACGATCGTCTGGGGTTGTCATGTTCCTTGTTCAGAGGAGAATTGCCTGGTATTTCGGGGCTGGACTGACCTTACTTGGCGGGATCAGACTGATATACTTCAGGAAAGTTTTCTTCTGTGAAAAGCACACTGGTCTAAAAGAGGCTGCTTCCGGGTGGTAAATCGCCATAGAACAAGCCACTGAGCTGTTGTTCGTTCCTGGTAGAGCGCTTCTCTCTTTGTATGCAAATTATTATGACCCTGGGGAAGTCTCCCTATGGGTGATGGGGGAAACCAGACGTGGACTCCTTGCCCAGTGTGCTTAGAGGAATGTGGCTGCACCTCACTGACGAGGCCCATAGAAGGCCGAAACGATCGTCTGGGGTTGTCATGTTCCTTGTTCAGAGGAGAATTGCCTGGTATTTCGGGGCTGGACTGACCTTACTTGGCGGGATCAGACTGATATACTTCAGGAAAGTTTTCTTCTGTGAAAAGCACACTGGTCTAAAAGAGGCTGCTTCCGGGTGGTAAATCGCCATAGAACAAGCCACTGAGCTGTTGTTCGTTCCTGGTAGAGCGCTTCTCTCTTTGTATGCAAATTATTATGACCCTGGGGAAGTCTCCCTATGGGTGATGGGGGAAACCAGACGTGGACTCCTTGCCCAGTGTGCTTAGAGGAATGTGGCTGCACCTCACTGACGAGGCCCATAGAAGGCCGAAACGATCGTCTGGGGTTGTCATGTTCCTTGTTCAGAGGAGAATTGCCTGGTATTTCGGGGCTGGACTGACCTTACTTGGCGGGATCAGACTGATATACTTCAGGAAAGTTTTCTTCTGTGAAAAGCACACTGGTCTAAAAGAGGCTGCTTCCGGGTGGTAAATCGCCATAGAACAAGCCACTGAGCTGTTGTTCGTTCCTGGTAGAGCGCTTCTCTCTTTGTATGCAAATTATTATGACCCTGGGGAAGTCTCCCTATGGGTGATGGGGGAAACCAGACGTGGACTCCTTGCCCAGTGTGCTTAGAGGAATGTGGCTGCACCTCACTGACGAGGCCCATAGAAGGCCGAAACGATCGTCTGGGGTTGTCATGTTCCTTGTTCAGAGGAGAATTGCCTGGTATTTCGGGGCTGGACTGACCTTACTTGGCGGGATCAGACTGATATACTTCAGGAAAGTTTTCTTCTGTGAAAAGCACACTGGTCTAAAAGAGGCTGCTTCCGGGTGGTAAATCGCCATAGAACAAGCCACTGAGCTGTTGTTCGTTCCTGGTAGAGCGCTTCTCTCTTTGTATGCAAATTATTATGACCCTGGGGAAGTCTCCCTATGGGTGATGGGGGAAACCAGACGTGGACTCCTTGCCCAGTGTGCTTAGAGGAATGTGGCTGCACCTCACTGACGAGGCCCATAGAAGGCCGAAACGATCGTCTGGGGTTGTCATGTTCCTTGTTCAGAGGAGAATTGCCTGGTATTTCGGGGCTGGACTGACCTTACTTGGCGGGATCAGACTGATATACTTCAGGAAAGTTTTCTTCTGTGAAAAGCACACTGGTCTAAAAGAGGCTGCTTCCGGGTGGTAAATCGCCATAGAACAAGCCACTGAGCTGTTGTTCGTTCCTGGTAGAGCGCTTCTCTCTTTGTATGCAAATTATTATGACCCTGGGGAAGTCTCCCTATGGGTGATGGGGGAAACCAGACGTGGACTCCTTGCCCAGTGTGCTTAGAGGAATGTGGCTGCACCTCACTGACGAGGCCCATAGAAGGCCGAAACGATCGTCTGGGGTTGTCATGTTCCTTGTTCAGAGGAGAATTGCCTGGTATTTCGGTGCTGGACTGACCTTACTTGGCGGGATCAGACTGATATACTTCAGGAAAGTTTTCTTCTGTGAAAAGCACACTGGTCTAAAAGAGGCTGCTTCCGGGTGGTAAATCGCCATAGAACAAGCCACTGAGCTGTTGTTCGTTCCTGGTAGAGCGCTTCTCTCTTTGTATGCAAATTATTATGACCCTGGGGAAGTCTCCCTATGGGTGATGGGGGAAACCAGACGTGGACTCCTTGCCCAGTGTGCTTAGAGGAATGTGGCTGCACCTCACTGACGAGGCCCATAGAAGGCCGAAACGATCGTCTGGGGTTGTCATGTTCCTTGTTCAGAGGAGAATTGCCTGGTATTTCGGGGCTGGACTGACCTTACTTGGCGGGATCAGACTGATATACTTCAGGAAAGTTTTCTTCTGTGAAAAGCACACTGGTCTAAAAGAGGCTGCTTCCGGGTGGTAAATCGCCATAGAACAAGCCACTGAGCTGTTGTTTGTTCCTGGTAGAGCGCTTCTCTCTTTGTATGCAAATTATTATGACCCTGGGGAAGTCTCCCTATGGGTGATGGGGGAAACCAGACGTGGACTCCTTGCCCAGTGTGCTTAGAGGAATGTGGCTGCACCTCACTGACGAGGCCCATAGAAGGCCGAAACGATCGTCTGGGGTTGTCATGTTCCTTGTTCAGAGGAGAATTGCCTGGTATTTCGGGGCTGGACTGACCTTACTTGGCGGGATCAGACTGATATACTTCAGGAAAGTTTTCTTCTGTGAAAAGCACACTGGTCTAAAAGAGGCTGCTTCCGGGTGGTAAATCGCCATAGAACAAGCCACTGAGCTGTTGTTCGTTCCTGGTAGAGCGCTTCTCTCTTTGTATGCAAATTATTATGACCCTGGGGAAGTCTCCCTATGGGTGATGGGGGAAACCAGACGTGGACTCCTTGCCCAGTGTGCTTAGAGGAATGTGGCTGCACCTCACTGACGAGGCCCATAGAAGGCCGAAACGATCGTCTGGGGTTGTCATGTTCCTTGTTCAGAGGAGAATTGCCTGGTATTTCGGGGCTGGACTGACCTTACTTGGCGGGATCAGACTGATATACTTCAGGAAAGTTTTCTTCTGTGAAAAGCACACTGGTCTAAAAGAGGCTGCTTCCGGGTGGTAAATCGCCATAGAACAAGCCACTGAGCTGTTGTTCGTTCCTGGTAGAGCGCTTCTCTCTTTGTATGCAAATTATTATGACCCTGGGGAAGTCTCCCTATGGGTGATGGGGGAAACCAGACGTGGACTCCTTGCCCAGTGTGCTTAGAGGAATGTGGCTGCACCTCACTGACGAGGCCCATAGAAGGCCGAAACGATCGTCTGGGGTTGTCATGTTCCTTGTTCAGAGGAGAATTGCCTGGTATTTCGGGGCTGGACTGACCTTACTTGGCGGGATCAGACTGATATACTTCAGGAAAGTTTTCTTCTGTGAAAAGCACACTGGTCTAAAAGAGGCTGCTTCCGGGTGGTAAATCGCCATAGAACAAGCCACTGAGCTGTTGTTCGTTCCTGGTAGAGCGCTTCTCTCTTTGTATGCAAATTATTATGACCCTGGGGAAGTCTCCCTATGGGTGATGGGGGAAACCAGACGTGGACTCCTTGCCCAGTGTGCTTAGAGGAATGTGGCTGCACCTCACTGACGAGGCCCATAGAAGGTCGAAACGATCGTCTGGGGTTGTCATGTTCCTTGTTCAGAGGAGAATTGCCTGGTATTTCGGGGCTGGACTGACCTTACTTGGCGGGATCAGACTGATATACTTCAGGAAAGTTTTCTTCTGTGAAAAGCACACTGGTCTAAAAGAGGCTGCTTCCGGGTGGTAAATCGCCATAGAACAAGCCACTGAGCTGTTGTTCGTTCCTGGTAGAGCGCTTCTCTCTTTGTATGCAAATTATTATGACCCTGGGGAAGTCTCCCTATGGGTGATGGGGGAAACCAGACGTGGACTCCTTGCCCAGTGTGCTTAGAGGAATGTGGCTGCACCTCACTGACGAGGCCCATAGAAGGCCGAAACGATCGTCTGGGGTTGTCATGTTCCTTGTTCAGAGGAGAATTGCCTGGTATTTCGGGGCTGGACTGACCTTACTTGGCGGGATCAGACTGATATACTTCAGGAAAGTTTTCTTCTGTGAAAAGCACACTGGTCTAAAAGAGGCTGCTTCCGGGTGGTAAATCGCCATAGAACAAGCCACTGAGCTGTTGTTCATTCCTGGTAGAGCGCTTCTCTCTTTGTATGCAAATTATTATGACCCTGGGGAAGTCTCCCTATGGGTGATGGGGGAAACCAGACGTGGACTCCTTGCCCAGTGTGCTTAGAGGAATGTGGCTGCACCTCACTGACGAGGCCCATAGAAGGCCGAAACGATCGTCTGGGGTTGTCATGTTCCTTGTTCAGAGGAGAATTGCCTGGTATTTCGGGGCTGGACTGACCTTACTTGGCGGGATCAGACTGATATACTTCAGGAAAGTTTTCTTCTGTGAAAAGCACACTGGTCTAAAAGAGGCTGCTTCCGGGTGGTAAATCGCCATAGAACAAGCCACTGAGCTGTTGTTCGTTCCTGGTAGAGCGCTTCTCTCTTTGTATGCAAATTATTATGACCCTGGGGAAGTCTCCCTATGGGTGATGGGGGAAACCAGACGTGGACTCCTTGCCCAGTGTGCTTAGAGGAATGTGGCTGCACCTCACTGACGAGGCCCATAGAAGGCCGAAACGATCGTCTGGGGTTGTCATGTTCCTTGTTCAGAGGAGAATTGCCTGGTATTTCGGGGCTGGACTGACCTTACTTGGCGGGATCAGACTGATATACTTCAGGAAAGTTTTCTTCTGTGAAAAGCACACTGGTCTAAAAGAGGCTGCTTCCGGGTGGTAAATCGCCATAGAACAAGCCACTGAGCTGTTGTTCGTTCCTGGTAGAGCGCTTCTCTCTTTGTATGCATATTCACATACCAACCTGATCGTGATTATTCTAGTGCGCTTAACTCAAAATGAATTATGAATATATAACATTCCAATGTTCTTCACATATAAGAAAAATGTTTTATTTATTCTTAAATAAATATTTCTATATATATATCTGATGATGTTTTGGTAAAATATGTATCTATACATCTATACCTATATATATATATATATATATGTATATATATATATATATATATATATATATATATATATATATATATATATATATCCTATATTATAAAAGGCCAAGTGTGTTTGTCTGAAGCCGTCATGCGCAGTAGAGACAAAAACACTTGGCCTTAAATTGACCTCGCACGCGCACCTCCGTAGTTAAAGCAGCGCACAGCAAGACCTTCGCACGCGCACCCACCCGACCTTGCACGCGCACCTCCGCAATTGTAGCAGCAGCGCGATGAAGAGAGAGAGAGAGAGAGACAGAGAGAGAGAGGGAAGAGCAAAAGAGAAGGGGGAGAGCAAAAGAGAAGGGGGAGAGAAAAAGAGAAGGGGGAGAGCAAAAGAGAAGGGGGAGAGAGAAAGATAGAAGGGGGAGAGCAAGAGAGAAAAAGATAAGGGGGAGAGCAAGAGAGAAGGGGGAGAGAGAAAGAGAGAAGGGGGAGAGCAAGAGAGAAAAAGAGAAGGGGGAGAGCAAAAGAGAAAAAGAGAAGGGGGAGAGCAAAAAAGAAGAGGGAGAGAGAAAGAGAGAAGGGGGAGAGCAAGAGAGAAAAAGAGAAGAGGGAGAGCAAAAGAGAAGGGGGAGAGAGAGAGAGAAGGGGGAGAGAGAGAGAGAAGGGGGAGAGAGAGAGAGAAGGGGGAGAGAGAGAAAGAGAGAAGGGGAAGAGAGAAAGAGAGAAGTGGAAGAGAGAAAGAGCGAAAGGGAAGAGAGAAAGAGAAGAGAGAAAGAGAGAAGGGGAAGAGAGAAAGAGAGAAGGGGAAGAGAGAAAGAGAGAAGGGGAAGAGAGAAAGAGAGAAGGGGAGGAGAGAAGGGGGAGAGAGAAAGAGAGAAGGGGGAGAGAGAGGGAGCCATGGTTGAAACCGCGGTACCTAAAAAATTGGCCCGTGTACACAGGCTTTAGGACTAGTATATATATAATTAGTCATCCACAAGTGAAAGGCAGTCACCGGGTCTTAATCAAACAAATACTTTTATTTCAGTGACATTTCGGGTTTTCCCCCGTCCTCAGACAAATATTACTTTGGATCACATAACCGTGTAAATAGGACGCAGTATATGCTAATTAGCAATGGTTTCTGCCTAACACGGCTTAATGATTTTACATAGACTGGGAAGTTCACTGAAAGTTGACAGGAGCAGATAGACTAGACCCTAGATGATCTCATGAAGAGGGTAACATATACATGTATTGCGATAGCTGACTATACCAACTGAGGAAATATCCAATACAAATAAGGCAGTTAACTGTATGCCTAAGTTAATTAGGATGCAGAATGCTTAGTATGAAGATTATTTTTCCTCTCTCATGACTCTGTCCTCCACGGCCTCTAATATGAACTGCTGTCAAAATGTTTTAACTTGTTTTTAATATTTACACAGGTCTGCCGCACGGCGTTCGGTTGCCATGCCAATACACTGTGGGTGGGAGTTAGGAGACTTTAAATGTTGGGTAAGTACACTATTTTTCTGTAATGTTTGCCTGAGGACGGGGGCCCCAAAACATCACTAAAATAAACAGATTTATTTGACCCGGTGAGTACCTTTCACGTGTGGAGGACTATATTATACACTTAAGTGCACCCTGGACAGAAGATATTTGTAATGTGTTACTGTGAGTGCTGCACCACCATTGAAAACTGTATATATTATTTTATTTATATATATATATATATATATATATATATATATATATATATATATATATATATATATATATATATATATATATATTTATAACATTCCCCTATGTTTTTTTATCTTTTCAACTACTTGACAACAAATGGCTCCAATGCACATAAATATACATCTATATATGTGTATACACATGTATTTATGTATTTATATGTGTATATATGTCTTTAAATACATATATGCAGGATAAATACATATGTACACACATATAAACATATATTTATACATACATGTACATATTTAGACATTTATATGAATGTTAAAGCCCTTTGCATATCTTTTTTTAACACCTGATACCTCCTATCTTTGAACCCTTATAACTTTTTAATAATTTTTATTTTATAATTTTTATCACACAGTGTTAATATGAGTGTAACTGTAGAGTTAAATGTATTTTTGAAGTGTTTTCTGTAACTTTTTTGTCTAGCATAACAGTTAACCAGAGTTCTGAAGTCGCTCTAACTCATTGCACTTTAAGTTTGATTGTGCTCAAGTAAACGCGTTTACTTTAATCTCATAACACGCAAGCTATTTTCTGTTGATAGCAAAAAGCTGAGAAATACCCCTTATTGCTTGTGCACTACATTTAGTAATCAAGACCTTTAGTTTAAACTAACAATTAAACTAATATAACTATTAAACTAAAATTAAACTAACTACCAATTAAACAAAAGTAAAATACACATTGAAAAACTATACTATAAAAATTACCAAATATCTAATTACAAAAAATAAAAAATACTAAATTACAAAAAATAACAAACACTAAATTACGAAAAATAACAAACAAAATTATCAAAAATAAAAAAGAATTACACCTAATCTAATAGCCCTATAAAAATAAAAAAGCCCACCCAAAATAAAAAAAACATAGCCTACAATAAACTACCAATAGCCTTTAAAAGGGCCTTTTGCGGGGCATTGCCCTAAGTTAAACAGCTCTTTTTCCTGTAAAAAAAAAAACACAGACCCCCCCAACAGTAAAACCCAACACTCAACCAACCCTCCAAAATAAAAAAAACCCCAACTCTAACAAAAACCTAAGCTACCCATTGCCCTGAAAAGGGCATTTGTATTGGCATTGGCCTTAAAAGGGCATTTAGCTCTTTTGCATAGCCCTGAAAAGAGCATTTAGCTCTTTTAAGAAAAGCCCAAACCCTAAACTAAAAAAAAACACCCAAAAAAGTTTAAAAAATCCTAACACTAACCCCTGAAGATTCAATTACAGTTTCTGAAGTCCGGACATCCAGGTGGCGAGAGGTCTTCATCCAGGCGGCTCCATCTTCATCCATCGCGGGACCGGCATCTTCTTCATCCCCGTGGAGGTGGATCGGTCGATCCACGGAGGCAGAGATTCAAGCAAAGGTCCAAGGCAGAGGTCCAGGCAAAGGTCCAAGGCAGAGGTCCAGGTGAAGGTCCAAGGCGGAGGTCCAGACGGAGGTCCATAGATCCGATGTGGAGATCCTCTTCATGCGATAGTCCGCCGCACACTGAGGATTGAAATGCAAGGTACCCCTTCTATACTGGGGGTACAATTGCATTCCTATTTGCTGAAAAATTTGAATCAGCCAATAGGAATTAGGGCTGCTAAAATCCTATTGGCTGTTCAAATCAGGGCCCTTTTAAGGGCCCTTGGTAGCTTATTATAGATAAAGGTTTTTTATTTTGGGGTGGATTTTTTATTTTTTTTAAAAGGGTATTAGAATAGGAATATTTTTTATTATTTTGTATAATTTTGTCAGTTATTTTTTGTAATGATAGGGTTTTTTATTTTTATTTTTTGTAATTTTAGTGTTTTAGAAAATCAGCTGAATGCTCTTTTCAGGGTTTGGGGGGGGTAGAGGTTTGTAATGTTAGTGGGTATTTGTATTTTTTCAGAAAAAGAGCTGATATCTTTAGGGCAATGCCTTACAAAAGGTCCTTTTAAAGGCTATTAGTAGTTTATTCTAGATTAGATTTATTTTTGGTGTTTTTTTTTTTTTTAAATGGGTATCAGAATAGGAATAATTTTTATTATTTTGGATAATTTGTTTGTTATTTTGTGTAATGTTTTTTTTTTCGTTTTGGGGTAGGTTTTTATTTTTAAATTAGGGGTTGGGCATTTCATAAAAGAGCTGAATGCCCTTTTAAGGGCAGGAAAAATAGCTAAATGCCCTTTTAAGGGCAATGCCCATACATATGTCCTTTTCAGGACAATGGGTAGATTAGATTTATTTTGTGTGTTTGGGGGGGTAGGGGTTTGTATACTGTTAGGGGGTGTTTGTTTTTGTTTTGTAGGAATAGAACTGTTTTCTTTAGGGCAATGCCCTACAAAAGACCCTTTTAAGGCCCACAAAAAGGCCTTTTTAAGGGCCCTTGGTAGCTTATTATAGATAAAGGTTTTTTATTTTGGGGTGGATTTTTTATTTTTTTTAAAAGGGTATTAGAATAGGAATATTTTTTATTATTTTGTATAATTTTGTCAGTTATTTCTTGTAATGATAGGTTTTTTTATTTTTTGTAATTTTAGTGTTTTTTATTTTTTGTAATGGTAGATTTAGGTTTAGGGTTAGGGTTAGCTTTAGGGGTTAATAGATTAATTTAGGTTATTGCAATGTGGGGGACTGGCAGTTTAGGGGTTAATAGGTTTATTTAGTGGTAGTGATGTGGGAGGCCAAAGGTTTAGGGGTTAATAGCTTTATAGTGTGGGCGATATTGGGGTGCGAGGGAATAGGGGTTAATAGCTTTAGTATTGTGGCGGCGATATCGGGAGCAGCAGATTAGGGGTTAATAGATTTATTTAGGTGTAGCGGCGATATCTGGAGCGGCAGAATAGGGTTTAATAACATTATGTAGGTGTCGGCGATGTCGGGGTGGCAGATTAGGGGTGTTTAGATTTGGGGTTTATGTTAGGTTTAAACTTAACTTTTTTTTCCCCATAGACATCAATAGGGTTGCGTTACGGAGCTTTTCATTCCGCGATAGCAGGTGTTAGGTTTTTTCTTAACCGCTCTCCCCATTGATGTCTATGGGGAAAGCGTGCACGAGCACGTCAAAATAGCACTTGTATTTTTGTGCCGTATGAAGCGCAACGCTACCATATTGAACGCACAAGCCAGCTGTTTATAAACTTGTAAAGGCTGCGCTATAGAGGGTGAAATAATATAACTTTTGTTGCATTTGTTAAATTCCATATAGCGTGCAGAACTCGTAATCTACCGGTATGTTCCTTAAGGGAAAGTGATTCAATGAGCTGCGTAAGAAGTGCAATCACAGATTTATTGTGAACAATGGTTAACCAGGAAATAGACTGAATGTTCTTTCCCATTCATATTCAATGGGGATGGAATGGTTGTTAACATTATATTCTAGTAGATTGTGCAGTTGGTTAAATACAAAATAATGGGGTCAATTTATTAAATCTTAAACTGTGAATACACTGTAATTCTGCATCAAGTTAAAGGGACATTATACACTAGATTTTTCTTTACATAAATGTGTTGTAAGATGATCCATTTATATAGCCTTAAAAAAAAGCTGTATAGTTTTGCTTATTATTAAATAACATTGCACTGATTTTCAGACTCCTAACCAAGACCCAATGTTTTAGGAGAATACTGATTTATACCTCCTCCAGCTTGTTCCTGTTTGTATAAAGAGTCTTTTCATATGCAGAGGAAGGGTGAGGGGGGGGGGTCTGCTTTTTTGCTATAGAACCACTTTTAGTGGGTGTTCCAGCTAACCTTTTTAACAGTGCTAAACTGAGAGCTTCTAAGTAAGTTTTTAAATGGTTTTATGCTGGATTTTTAGATCAGTATCTGTGCACAGTATTCTTTATACTAGTATCAATTACAAGCATTTAAATGAAAATTAATGTATACTTTCCATTTAAGTGCAAAATTGAAATGCAGGCCAGTTCGCCATAACATATGCTCCAGTAAAATTTGTTCAATGCAAATCGATGCTCGCATTATTTTAGCATACTGCTCGTAATCCGCCTTTACATACAACCCTATTAGACCAAATTAAAATCTATGAAACAGTCAATTCGATTGACGCAGCAAACCTGATTTTCAATCCGCCACCTATGAGCATGCAATCAAAGGGATTTTATTCGACTATAGAAGGGCTTGTTTAGCAACACAGAAATGTTTAGTTATATGCTGTTTGTCCTCTGATACAGTCTTTAACAATGGACATTATTAATGTTTTGCATTTACAATACTCATTCAAGCAAAAAAATATATATACTGTATATGTTTTGTTTTGCCAGAGTGGGAATAACAGGATTTTCAAGTAAGGTGTATAACGTTTCTTCTTGTGTTAAATCTCACATTCTGGATGTTGTGACTTACTAACAGGCTTGTGTTTCTTATGCACAGTTTTGTGGTAATGTTTTCTGTGACATGGCTTATTCAATTTGGAGTAAATATCAGTGTGTATTGCTAATAAGTGGCACTGCTCTTTCATTGTATATTGACACAAGTCATAGGAGACTTTAATATATACCTGCCTGGAACTTGGGAACATATATATATATATATATATATATATATATATATATATATATATATATATATATATATATATATCAAAAAGTAAAAGACAGCACTCTCTGGTCTTAAATACAAAGGTTGATTTATTTGTAGTCTACAAATAAATCAACCTATGTATTTAAGACCAGAGAGTGCTGTCTTTTACTTTTTGTAATACTGTTCGTGAGAGTGCACTTGTCCTACTAACATATATATATATATATATATATATATATATATATATATATATATATATATATATATATATATATATATATAAAAGGAGGTCACATTTTTCCTGCACACAAATCATTCACAGTGAATTCCTCCCTAAGGATTACTAAAAGGCCGCTGAAAATAAGTGTGGCACATTGGGGTATGTAGCGCAACTGTATTTTGTTTTGCTCTCAGGATCTGTGTTGGTTAACAGTTTGCTGCTTATTATATACCCGTCTACCTAAGGACCTTTATTTGGTTGTTCCCTAACACACATTTTGGACCAGTGCGGTACTTTAATAACATCAATTTCTATGGGATCATTTTAAAATACTCATGAAGCTGAATATTTGATTTTTGTATGCTTACCATCCCTTTGTTTTATAAGCATCTGTTGGGCTCAAGTGTTTGGGATTGTTGCCTCCGGCGCTTTCCAGATTGGCTAGTCCTGCTTGCCACGGCGGAGACACTGAGAACTGGAGCTGATCCTCAGTATTTACAGCACAGCCCAAGTCCTTCCTCATTCTACACTGTGCAGTAAGTGACTATTCATTCACATCCAGGTACTGTATTATGGAGCTGCTGACAATACACAAAGTAAGACCAAGATTTGTCTATTCTCTTTTCTAAGTTGTGTCTACGTCTTGTTTGCATTTGAGGTATATGGAGCACACTAACTAGGGGATATTGTACAAGATTGAAGTTTTGTCCTTGTGTTAAAATTTGAAAAAGTAACAAGGGAATACACAATTGTTACTATTTGGACGCTTACACATTTTTCCTCTTTGAATCTCTTATACCCATCAGCAATTTTTGTGGAAAGTAATCAGTCTAAACACACTCTTGCTACATCTCCTTTCCTCATAATTACAAACAAGTTTTGATAGTTTTGTACTAATTCATCTGTGTCTATTAATGGAGAATATTTATGTTCTCAAAGATATTACAATAGACTTTGATTCATCTGATATGGAAGACATTTTGGAGGACATAGAAACTGTGTTAGATGATTTGTTCCAGCAAATGGACAATCTTAGGAAAAAAGATATTAGATTGGAACTTGATATCAAAACTTTTTAGCTATATCAACAATATTCCAGAATTTCAAGGGGTTTGAGGATTTCCAAAGTCCCTTCTTTTCAAGTTACCTGCCAAGAATCCATAGATAAATGGAACAATGTGCTTGCAGCATGCTTTAAAGCCCTTATAGACTTACTCAATGAATATAAAAAGAAACAGAGATTGCAACTTATCCAACATATGCAGGAGCTGCAAATAAAATTGAAAAAGCACCAACATCAACAAGAATTCAAAGATTATGGTAAACAGTTCCAGGACAGTATGAGATCCTTTATAAAGGAATTGTGGTTATTTAAACAACATAAAATGCATAGGGATAAATTGGATTATGAAATGAATAAGATCTATAAGTGGACAAGTGGTAATGATTATAGAGCACCCTTTAAGAACAGAGCTATGCATAGAAATACTAATAGCAAAAATGTAGGGCTTAAGCAATTTAAAAAAAGTCACGCTCAGTGAAACTGAATATGACTATGATACTTCAGATCAGGAAATACTACAGCAACAAGTACATGGTTCTACTTTAGCAAGGGATACTATTTCTGTACTAGATACCCCAACCCCCAGTACATCTACTCAGTCAAAAAAAATGGGGTTGGTCACACCAAACCAAGCACAAAGATAAAAACAAAAAGAAAATACATAGAGGGAGTAGGGGACAAGTGAGAAGGAGCAAGCAACAGCCGGTACCCTCAGAGGAAGAAAGTGTCCTACAGGACACCTCATTCTTAAATAATGTCATTAACTTATCTTCTAAAAATCTCAACAACCAAGAAATCTCTCTCTTGAAAAAAGGTCTAAGTTTTGCCCCTAGCTGTAATTTTGATTTGTTTGCTACTATTTTAGATGTTAACAGATTTAACTTTGAAAAAACATTTCTATAGTGATGACCTAGAGGAGCACAATGAAACATATGATGATGATGATGATGATGATGATATCAATAACACACAATGCGAACCTAGACTTAATTTTAATGATTAAGCAGCTATGACAGACATGCAGGAACTCATGAGGGAAGGCAATAGCGAACAACGGTTTGGTCCCTCAGAGAAAGATATTGATCTTAGTAAATTTAAAGAAATAACTCATTTTTATCCCATTCATAGCAGGGGTTTAAATTTCCAAGTATTTAAACAGACACTTGAAACCCAGCTTATTGAATTAGATAAAAGAAACAAAAGTGCCAAAACAAAGGGATTCAGGAATAACAATCTAACTGTATTTGAAAGAAAAGTAGTGAATGTTCTCAAAAACTATTCCAATTTAGTGATCAGGGAATCCGAAAAAGGTGTTAACACAGTAATTTTGAATAAAGGTGACTATGTGGCTTAAGGCAATAGGCAGCTCATACAGATGTATACCAACCCTTACCATTTGACCCTACTGACACATATCAGAGATTACTAGCGGAGGTTGTCCATAAAGCTAAATTGGATGGTGTGATCTCTGAGAAGGTGGTGGAGTATCTATTACCTAAAAATCCGTCTATGCCTATATTCCACCACCTACCCAAATTTCACAATGATCCCACCAATCCCCAGGCCATCCAATCGTGGCTGGTATTGGTTCACTGAGATTATCAGATTTAGTTGATACCTTTTTACAGTCTGTAGTCATTAATCTATATGGTTATTTAGGAGACACTACTAAACTTATTGAACAGGTTGAACATATAACCTGGTGTGATACTTACAGGTTAGTCACAATAGATGTGACATCACTCTATACTTACATCACTCATGATAAGGGATTCAAAGCTTTAATGTTTTTTATAACAAATTTTACCACATATGATTTTTTCACTATTCAATTTTTGCATTCTGCAGTTGAATATTTACTCACCCACAACCTTTTTATGTTTGAGGGCAAGTACTATCTCCAAAAACGTGGCACAGCTATGGGTGCCAAAGTCCCACCCTCATATGCAAATTTGTATATGGGATTTTGGGAGCTGTGCCACATTTTTGGAGATACCAATCCCTTCCCTGACAATATTGTCTACTTTGGTAGATATATTGAGGATTTGCTGTTGGTGTAGTGTGGGGATGGTCCACTTGTTCACTGGTTCCTTGACTATGCTAATAGCAATGATTTCAACTTAAATTTCACTATGATGAATAGTGTGGACAGTCTTAACTTTTTGGACATCACACTCACATCAGACACTGACAGATATTCTTTGGATATTGAACTTTATAGAAAAAGTTCAGCAGGGAACACTATCCTTCATTCTTCTTCTTGTCATCCCAAACACACAATAAATTCCATACCATATGGCCAAATGATTAGAACTAAAAGAAATTGCACTATCGAACACAAATCAGTTACATGTATCTAATACCAGTCAGCGATTGGAGGCGCGGGGTATGATAATTAGCAGAAACCAAGACTAAAGTAGACAAACTGAAAAGAGAGGATTTATTAGTGACAAATAGAAACAAAAATCTTCAGAACAAGAGAAATAACAACAAACTTTACTTTGTAATGAGTTACAGCAAATACTATAAGAAAATTTGTGGAATAATACGCAATTGCTTACCAATTCTAAAAAGTGATGTTAAATTAAACAAAATAATTTCAGAAGGATGCAATTTTTCAGCCCGTAAAGTCAAGACTTTAGAAAGCTTATTAGCACCCTCTATCAAGAACCAGTCTTGGCTAATGAGGAGAATAGGTTGCTTAAAATGTCAGAGAAAAATCTGTAAAACCTGCACACATGTACAACAGGGACCCAAATTTATGTCCAGTGCCACTAACAGGGAGTTTGACATGCGTTTCAGCATTTCTTGTAATACTACTTTTGTCATCTACCTGTTAACGTGCCAAGGATGTAAGAAACAGTATGTAGGGCACGCCAAAACGTGCCTTACGTGACAGGGTACTTCAACATTTAAGAGACATGGGCAACCCAGAGAGTGTTATGCCTAAAGCTAAACATTTAAGGCAGGAACACAATTCAAATGACTCACTTTTGACAGGCCAGGGCATAGACCATGTCCCTAAGCATAGGAGGAAAGGAGACAGGGAGATGCTTTTAGACCAAAGGGAAGTGTTTTGGATTTTTAATCTCAAGACCAAGCACCCCTTTGGCCTAAATTCATTAACTTTTGTTGATTTTATTTTACTAAAGGTTAATATGGTAATTCAATATTAATTGAAATCATATTATGATATATAAGAGTTTACATTTCCAAACCTTTGGCACTTAAGGTAGCATACAATTTTTTATTTCACTTCAATAACAGTATTTATATCAATTTTCAAAGTTGTATTTTATATTTTTCTAGCCATAACATAGTATAAAAATAAATATTTGCCTTGAACAAAGTGAATGTCAAGTCTTGCAGTTATAGGTGCACCGCACACCTGATTGGAATAGCCAATAGAATGCAAGCTCAATCCTATTAGCTGATTGGATCAGCTAATAGGAAGAAAGCTCAATCCTCAAGCGCCGGATGGATGAAGATAGAAGATGCCACCTGGATGAAGACTGCCGTCTGGAAGACCTCTTCTGGCCGGCTTGGATGAAGACTTCTGCCCGTCTGGAGGACCACTTCGCCCGGCTTCATTGAGGACTTCGGCCCGGCTGGGTGAAGACTTCTCAAGGTAGGGTGATCTTCAAGGGGTTAGTGTTAGGTTTTATTAAGGGGGTATTGGGTGGGTTTTAGAGTAGGGTTGGGTTTGTGGGTGGTGGGTTTTAATGTTGGGGGGTATTGTACTTTCTTTCCAGGTAAAAGAGCTGATTACTTTGGGGCAATGCCCCGCAAAAGGCCCTTTTAAGGGCTATTTGTAATTTAGTATAGGGTAGGGCTTTTTATTATTTTGGGGGGATTCTTTATTTTATTAGTGGGATTAGATTAGGTGTAATTAGTTTAAAAAACTTGTAATTATTTTATTATTTTCTGTAATTTAGTGTTTTTTTTTTTCGTACTTTAGATAATTTTAGATATTATTTTTAAATTGTATTTAATTGTATTTAGTTTAGGTAATTAATTTAATTATAGTGTAGTGTTAAGTGTAATTGTAACTTAGGTTAGGATTTATTTTACAGGTAAATTTGAATTTATTTTAACTAGGTAGCTATTAAATAGTTAATAACTATTTAATAACTATTGTACCTAGTTAAAATAAATACAAACTTGCCTGTAAAATAAAAATAAACCCTAAGCTAGATACAATGTAACAATTAGTTATATTGTAGTTATCTTAGGGTTTATTTTATAGGTAAGTATTTTGTTTTAAATAGGAATAATTTAGTTAATTGTAGTTATTTTATTTAGATTTATTTAAATTATATTTAAGTTAGGGGGGTGTTGTTAGGGTTAGGTTTAGACTTAGATTTATGGGTTAATAACTTTAATATAGTGGTGGCGACGTTGGGGACGGCAGATTAGGGGTTAATCAGTGTAGGTAGGTTGTGGCGACATTGGGGGTGGCAGATTAGGGGTTAATAAATATAATGTAGGTGTCGGCGACGTTGGGGGCAGCAGATTAGGGGTTAATACATATAATGTAGGTAGCAGCGGTGTCCGGAGCAGCAGATTAGGGGTTAATAATATAATGCAGGTGTCGGCGATGTCGGGGGCAGCAGATTAGGGGTTAATAAATGTAAGATTAGGGGTGTTTTGACTCAGGGATCATGTTAGGGTGTAGACATAAAATGCATTTTCCCATAGGAATCGATGGGGCTGCGTTAGGAGCTTTAGGCTGCTTTTTTGCAGGTGTTAGGTTTTTTTTCAGCCGGCTCTCCCCCATTGACTCCTATGGGGAAATCGTGCACGAGCACGTTTTGCCAGCTCACCGCTACCATAAGCAGCACTGGTATTGAGGTGAGATGTGGAGCTAAAATTTGCTCTCCGCTAACTTTTCTGCGGCTAACACCGGGTTTGTAAAAATCCGCCGTAATACCAGCGTTGTCTGTAGGTGAGCGGTGAGGGAAAACTGCTCGTTAGCGCCGCACAGCATTACCGACAAAACTTGTAATCTAGGCGTATGTAACTATTAGTTATTTTGTAGCTAGCTTAAGTTTTATTTTACAGGTAAGTATGTATTTAGTTTTAAATAGGTTATTTAGGTAATAATTGTAAGTTTTATTTAGATTTATTTTAATTATATTTAAGTTAGGGGGTGTTAGGGTTAGGTTCAGGGTTACGTTAGGGTTAGGGTTACGTTAGGGTTGGGTTTAGGGGTTAATATATTTATGTAGTGTTAGTGATGTGGGAGGCCAGAGGTTTAGGGGTTAATAACTTTAGTATAGTGGCGTCAACATTGGGGGCGGCAGATTAGGTAAGTGTAGGTAGGTGGCGGCGATGTTCTGGCCAGCATATTAGGGGTTAATAACTGTAATGTATGTGGCGGAGATGTTAAGGGTAGCAGATTAGGGGTTAATAACTGTAATGTAGGTGGCGGTGATGTTAGGGGCAGCAGATTAGGGGTTAATAACTGTAATGTATGTGGCGGAGATGTTAAGGGTAGCAGATTAGGGGTTAATAACTGTAATGTAGGTGGCGGTGATGTTAGGGGCAGCAGATTAGGGGTTAATAACTGTAATGTAGGTGGCGGCGTTGTTAAGGGCCGCAGATTAGGGGTTAATAACATTCTCTAGGTGACGGTGATATCGGGGGCGGCAGATTAGGGGTTAATAACTGTAATGTAGGTGGCGGCGATATTAGGGGCAGCAGATTAGTGGTGTTTACACATGTTTTTTATGTTAGGGTGTTAGGTTTAAACATAAGTTTTTTTTCCCCCCATAGACATCAATGGGACTGCTTTACGGGGCTTTTGTTTCCGCGACCGTAGGTGTTAGGCTTTATTTTTAGCCGACTCGCCCCATTGATGTCTATGGGGAAATCGTGCATGAGCACATCAAAACACTGCTTGTATTTGGGTGAGGTATGGAGCTCAATGCAACCATATCGCCCGTACAAGCCGGGTTTTACAAAACCTGTAATAGCAGCGCTATAGGGAGGTGAAATACAAAAACTATAGTGCTCAAAAATCGTAATCTAGCTGTATGCCTTTAAATAGAGCTCTCAGGTACAACTCAAGTTATGCCAGTGAACAAGGGCAGACATTAGGCCTGAAAAATGTTTGGCTGCTGTTGTTTGTACTTGGTTAAAGGCTTTAACAGAATTTTCATGTTTTTGCATGCAAAAGATTTTAATGTTTTTTTTCCCCAAAATAAAGTTTGAGATGTTTTTTTAACTTTTCTTCTTTTCTTCTTTTTTGGTCCAGAGAAGCGGATATGCAGAGTGTGTTTATATATATATATATATATATATATATATATATATATATATATATATATATATATATATATATATATATATATATATATACATATATATGTATATATATATATATATATATGTATATATATACTGTATATATATATATATATATATATATATATATATATATATATATATATATATATATATATATTGTTTCAAAACCTAAATGGGTAACACAAGTGCCGTTATTGATAAAGGGGTAGAAAAAACAATAATTATTAATTGTTCTATCCCCCTTTGTAATTTGTGCAGATTACTATGGATCCAGAGAACATAAGTCTCATTATATCAAACAGAAAAAAGTTTTTATGAAAAGATTTTTACGACTGCAGACAATCCCAGTGGTACCTCTAAAGATTTGAAAAGCTCATTTGTCCAACTGAAAAAGGTCCTTATTAACTGACTTTCGACTGATGTGGGATATAATCTCATTTGATCATTATATAAATGCCAAAAGGGTGCCAAGGGGCTTAAGGATCAAGAAATTTCCTTCATTTGATTTGGAGGATCAATTCTTACAGCAGGAGTGGAATGATGCCTTAACAACATGCTCCCTTACACTTATAGAGACTCGCATAACACAGGTCAAATAAAAAATAAAAGTGTCTAAAACTGAAGAATGTTATGAGAGCACAAGAAACATCTTAAAGTTAAAGTATAGAAATTGGATGATGAATTAGCAACCCGAAAGGGGAATAAATTCAGTAAATATTGGGAGGACTATACCAATAACCGGGTGTATATTTGGTCAAGATTCCAAAGGAATCCAAGGAGGCAGTATCACAGAAATAACGGTGGTAACGAAGGTGGGGCGTAGCCATGCAGGGAAATGGCTGCAGTGAAGCTCCATGGCCTTTTCTGCTCAGCTGGCTCCATATACCCCTAGAACAGGGTGAACATGCCAAGTTGCGTTTCAAACTTTGGAACTGGTCGTCAAGAGAGTGAATATGGTGCTGTGCCGTTCCATATAAGCTTTCATATAGAAAAGCTGCTCTATGGACGGAGGCCCGATTGCCATCTTGGAAACAGGCCCAGTCCTCAACGGCTCTCAAGCTTCTACTTGAACGGCGGTATGATGAACTGAACACAGTGCATGTTCCTGCTCACAGTGGGGCAACACCATCCAGGGTAAGCACAACCTGAAAGGAAAAACTTTACCGGATAAGGGCGCCTGGTTTAAATCATCATAGCAGGCTGCATCAGAAAAGTAATGATGCACTATCCCTTCACACAGCAACTCGCTCTGTTATCAGGCTGAACACATGCTGCACTCCCACGGCACCCCAATCCCAAGGGACTTTAGAGCTAACCTGCATTTATGCAATGCAATTTCCTAACCACATTGAAGGGTGACCACTATTGGCCCTATCTTGCAATAAAATCTGTTATATATTAAAGTGAAAGGGCTCTGTCACAAATACAAAAGAAATATATACAAGACCAGCTAGTTATAGGCAATTAAAAAAGAGATACTGGGGGCGTGTCTCTGGGCAGCACCTTGAATGGTAGCAATATTGGGAGCTCCATGTGGATCACTGTTAATCTGCCTGTTATCAGTGAACTAAATGACCATCCAGTTATATTTTCCTTATATGCGGATTCTACAGATCAAGATGAAATGAAATAAGTATTTCCCTTGAAAATACCACTGTTGCGCACCAATCCGGAGCACTGAGGCCTAAGGCAAGCTCTACACAGAGAGGTTCTCAACCCCCCCCCCCAGTAGTAAAATAGACCGGGTAAGCAGTGCACAGACACTGAACAAAATATTTATTTTGCTATCAACATTACTTATGTTTACATAATATCACCCCTGCTATTGAGGCTAGATTGCAGGAGAATTCAGAGCCTTCTTTACCAGCATGTACTAGCTAAAGATGGCGTCTGGTGCCAAAACAATACTTGCAGCCGTGACAAGGCTACTACAAGATCATCATATGAGGATACAACAGACTTGGGCTACTGAATGGGACGGCCTCCGTATGCTAGCTAGACAAGTTGGCCACAGCTATACAAAGCCAAGAGACCTTGCAGAGAAAACTGAAGAAGCTACAAGTTATCAAGGGCCTGGTCATAGTTTACCAAACCCAGTACCTTAAGTTTACGCTCCGGCCACGGCAGTACCACCTTCCCAGCAGTGGACGAATACCCAGATGGCATCCCTGTCATGGCCGGGATGCAACTAGGGCAGTCAGCGCGGTAGTAAATGTCGTACCCCCATGCCCAGACATGACTCACCTCTCCTACTGCACTAGTGATATCAGCGAGATGTGTCAGGAGTACCGCGATTGGAAAGTGACAGCGGGGGAACTGAAGCAGCCTGAGATGCAACCTGCTTACTGGGAAAACATTACTGTGGAGGCTTGGGCCACAGCGGTGAAATCTTCCACTGCACACCACTGCTTACCTTTGGAAAAAGCGAGACCGAGTGTTTGATCATCAATATGGGGCACCTTTCAGGGATCTTTCTGCCAGCCCTTAGTCCGTGTACACACTCTTTACTTCTGCCGGTCTTTTGACCCTGGGGGCTTCCAGACACAATCCCATACAGTGAAATGCCTACTTTGCCACTGGGCATACATGGGGGACATTCTCCTGCGGGGCCTTGGACCGCCTGTGCATGGACGTTTATGATCTGGTAGCGGAGCTGAAAGATGGAATGTCAGCTTTATTTTAAAATACTTTTTATTGAACATTTTTGTAAGAAACATACAAAGAAAGAAGCACTTGTATCATGACATTCTCATCCCTACTGGTATATATGTATTTGGGACCAATCAACTGTCTTTGTGCCCACCTGTATACCTTACCACTAAACAGAGTGCAAATCTCTAGCTTGGGCTAACATTCCTTAGTAAATTTTCCCTTTGATCTTAACCCATCTTATATAACCAAAAAGATGGGTCACGTAATTGTGGGATGAGTAGTATTCGTTGCAAACATAGTAAAGTCAATTAGTAACGTACTAGTTGTAAACAAACCAAACAATTCAAACAATTTCTCCCTCCATTCATATATAAAACAGTGTCTCTTTCTAAGAATAGTATAGTACCTGAGGGTTGGAGACACTTCTTCCCATGGCGCACTCCCGTCAACCCCATATCAGCTCATGTGAGTTTCAGACCTTAGACCTCTGTTCCTGTCTACCTATCCAATATAGCCATACTTTTTGTACTGTTTCCCTATTGTTTAGAATTCCTGCTGCTTCCTCGTACATGGTGTAGGTAAATTGTATTTTATTATATATTTCTGTCCATGTTGGTACGCCTACTTTCCAGTATCTTGCGATACATATTCTTGTGATTGTGCATAGAATTCTAATGAAGGTGTTCAGGTGTCTGTGATAAGTCTCTATGGGTTCATGTAGTAGTGCTTGTTGTATGGTGAGGGTCACCTCCTCATCTATCAACTGGCCTATAAACGAAGATAATTTATTCCATATTTCTTGCACAGATATGCAATCCCACCACATGTGTCTGTATGTGCCTTTTTGTCCACATCCTCTGTAACACAAGTTACTCCCTTGGGGCTTGAAGTGTGCCGACCTAACTGGGGTCAAATACCACCTGAAGGCTGTTTTTAGTGTGTTCTCTTTTAAGTCAACGCTTAGTAACCCCTTATCTCCCGATTGAAAAATTAACTCCCACTCCTGTTTATGTTTTACTATATCCAGCTCCTTCTCCCATGCTAGCATTACTTGTGCTTTTGGTTCAGAGGGGGGGGGATTGGATAGATACATATAGCTTGGATATTGAGCGTTTGAGTCTATGTGGGCAGACACTAGAGATTTCTAACGGAGTGGATACCTTACTAGGTGCATTTTTGAGGAATTCTCGGAGAGAAGATTGCAGTTGTAAATAAATGAACCATTGTAGCTTGAGGGGGGCGATCTTCTCTTGTAGGTGAGAGAAAGGTATCAGTGTGTTCTTCTCTATAATGTCCGCTACCCTGTAGAGACCTTTGTTTTCCCATTTTTCTAGATGTTTATGTGTATCTCCCTGCAATAGGTATCTAATTGGCATTAGCAATGAGTTTTTAGGGAAGATGTCCTCTCTTTTCCTAGTTGTTGACCAAACCTTAATGGTAAGGTTTCTTGTATGTGAGTCTGAATGGTAGCTATCAACCTTATTCTGTTGTGTGGCCCACAGAATGGAGTCTGGGTATGGTCTCCCCTCTAGTTCCGCTTCTAGTTTAATCCAAACAGCTTCTCCCTCTCTTTTCAGTATCATTGCATCTTGTGCTAATCTCGCTGCTCTATAGTAGTCCATTAGGTTAGGTCCCCCGACCCCTCCTAGTGATCTATGCCTATGTATTAGGTGTCTAGAAATTCTTGCCATTTTAGTACCTCTTATGAAGGCTGAGAGATCTGTCTGTAGTCTTTCGATGTCTGCTTTGACAATCTTTATTGGTAGCGCTCTAAATAGGTAGAGCACTCGGGGTAATATGGTCATTTTGACGGCAGCCAGTCTTCCCATCCAAGAGAAGTTATATTTATGCCATTTTGCTATATCTTGTCTGATTTTTTGAAACAGAGGTAGGTAGTTGTGTTTATATAGGTGTTGTGTTTGTTGTGAAAGATAAATCCCTAAGTACTTAAGTGTGTGCTTAACCCATCGAAAATCAAAGTTTAGCTCCAGTAGCTTCTTAGTCTGGTGAGGAATAGCAATAGGGAGGACCTCACACTTGTCCGAATTAATTTTGTAACCTGAGATAGTCGAAAAGGATGTTAAAACTGCATATAGGTTGGGTAAGGAGATGAGGGGTTTTGTAATGGTCAATAGGATGTCGTCTGTGAATAGGGTCAGTTTGTATTCTGATTGTGCTATCTTAACTCCTTCTATGTCTGGGTGTGCTCTAATACTTGCTGCCAGAGGTTCAATACAGAGCGCGAAAAGCAGGGGTGACAGGGGGCACCCCTGTCTCGTGCCATTAAGTATGGGGAATATAGCAGATCTGTACCCTCCCGCAGTCACCTGGGCTTGGGCTTGCGAGTAGATAGCCTGGATAGCTGTCATGAATGTGCCCTCAAAGCCCATTCTCAGTAAAACCTTGGTCATATACTGCCAGTCAATCCTGTCGAACGCCTTCTCCGCATCCAGCGATAATAGCTGGTAATAGATGGTAAATAATATTAGTAATTCTGCGTAGGTTATCTGGGGCTTCCCTATCTTTCACGAATCCCACCTGGTCTGGGTGGACCAAATTGGGGAGAATCTCCTTAAGGCGATTCGCTAATATCTTAGTAAATAGTTTCAGATCCTGATTTATCAACGAGATTGGGCGGTAGTTCTTACATCTTTTGTGATCTCTTTCGGGTTTGGGGATCACCACTATTTTGGTTAGGAGCAGCTCATTCGGGATAGAATTCCCTTCTAAAATATAGTTACAGACTTTGGTTAGGTGTGGTATTAGAGTGCCGCGGAACAATTTATAATATTCCCCCGTGAAACCATCGGGGCCTGCCGCTTTACCAGGCTTAAGGTCTTTTACTGCTTTCACCACTTCTAAGGCAGTTATTGGGGCATTTAGGGTATCCTTTTGCTCTTTAGTAAGAACTTTTAATGGGCAGTTTGCTAAGAATGCGTCAGTATGTTTATCTGTCTCCGTGTTATGTAAGACTTTTTTCCCATCATACAATTTGCTATAGAAGGTGGCGAATGTGTCAACTATTTCTTGTGGGTTCGAAGTCAATGTTCCCTGTTCCGTTTCTATCGTAGGAATGAATGTAGCTTTGCCTCTTTCCCTAATCTTGTGTGCCATAAATTTATCTGGTTTGTTGGCATAGATGAAATAATGTGCCTTCAATTTTTGGATTGCTCTTGCAGCTTGGGAATTTAAAATTTTTGCTAACATGGTTTTCTTGGTTTGGAGGGTCTGCAATGTTGTCTTCTTCCCTGTTAATTTATGTTGTCTCTCCAAAGTTTCTATCTCCTTTTGTAATTGTTCTAATAGATGCCTATTTTGGTGATTTATTCTGGCTTTCTCTTGTATCAGTAGTCCCCTGACCACTGCCTTGTGTGCTGCCCATGTGTTTATAGGGTTATTTGTTGTGTCTATATTTAATCCCCAGTACTCCACCAGCGACTGCAGAACCCTGTCATATCCCTGCGGGTGTTTCATAAGAGTCGGATCAAAAGTCCACGATCTTTTTCTATTGCTATCTATCATCCCACTTAACTCTAATAATAGAATAGAGTGGTCTGACCAAACACACGAGTGAATAGTTGAGCTCTGCAGCAACGGGTGGAGCGCCTGACCAACATAGATGTAATCCAATCTTGTATAGGCTTTATGAGCCGTGGAGAAAAAAGTGGTGTCATTTGTTGCTCCGTATAGCGTGTGCCAAGAGTCCATCAGGGAGTGTGGTGTAAGAGAGTCCTGTATCGATTTAACTAATCTATTGTGTCTGTGTTGTTTGTTGGATAAGGGAATGTGTTTAGTTCCCACTAGTGGGGCCATAGAGATATTAAAATCCCCCGCTAGTATAATTTTAGTTTGGGACCATTGGGTTAAGAGATTGGAAACGTGTTTGAAGAAATCATGTTGGTTTTCGTTGGGAGCGTAAATGTTACATAATGTAACCACAGTATCTAGCATCTTTCCTCTGACTATTAGGTATCGGCCCTCCGGGTCTGCCGAGATGCTTTCGAGGGTAAAGTCAATAGAGGAATGTATAAAGATTGAAACTCCTCTTTTTTTAGCGGCTGCAGTGGCGTGAAAGTGGGTGCAGAAATGTTTTGACCAGTATTTTGGGATATTGGTTTTGAGGAAGTGTGTTTCCTGAAGAAACAAGATATTGGCCTTTAGACGTGTATATTGGGACATGGCTACCTTTCTTTTGGTATCAGTGTTAAGCCCTCTGACATTATGTGAAACTATATGTATATTAGAAGACATTATGAATTCCCTTGTCCCCTATCTGCGCCCTGAAAGTGTCATGCGTGTCTATGATTACCTTCAGATGTAAAGTCTTACTTGCAGTGATGTTTTGTTTCGGAGCTGGGGGTCCACAGGAGTGCGCCATGGAGGTGTCACTAGAAGGAGAAAAAACAATAAGGGTGAGAAACAAGTCCCATTATTGGGAGCAATAACTAAAACTTTATCCCTAACTTTGGGATTGAACATTTGATATAAATAGCTGGTTAACTGTTGTGAGTTCCCTGTTTATTCCTCAATTAGAGGGAAGGGCTGGGAGGGCCCATCTAGACATATCAGTTTTATCTTATTATTTAAAGAAAAGAGAGGGAAGGTATTACAAAACAATAGATCTTGAACAATAACATTAACATAACACTAGTGTCTCTTGGGTCCTACAACTGTGCATAGCTTTTCTTGTAACTTTTTAAAATGTCAAACATGAATGATACATAGCCTGTACTTTTGTCAGCTACTTCTGTCACTTAAGCATCCTGTTGCAGGAGATGCCCAGAAAGAGTTTTGCTGTCCCTCTTTTAAGTGTTATGCTTCAAAATTCTTTGTCTCATAAGGTTGAAAGCTGAGATCATTGTCAAAGTTCTTTATCTCTGAGTTCCTTTGTCCTCCGTTTCTTGTATTTTGATGTGTGCCATTTAGATTGGTCCTCTGTCCGCATAGATGGTGGTTTGGATATTAGGGTTGATTCTCTCTCAGGTAGTGAAGGTGTATCCAGGCCTAGCATCTCACATACTTCGGGGATGTCTTCTGGTTCCTTAATAGTTATGACTTTAGTGTCTTTTGTTATGAGTAATGCGAAGGGGAAGCCCCATCTGTATGGGATCTGCTTTTGTCTCAGCAAGGAGATAAGTGGATGTAGGGCGCTTCGCCTCTGCAAGGTCCGAAGGCTTAGATCTTGATAGAATTGGATCACATTGCCTTGGAATTTGAAAGTGGGTTGTTTTCTAGCAGCCTGGAGAATCTTTTCTTTATCTGGAAAGAAGGTCATTTTGATCACGACATCTCTGGGAGGAAGGCCCATCTTCGGTTTAGCTTTCAATGCTCTATGAGCTCTTTCGACATGGAAGGTGTAGTCAGAGGGAGAATTTGTGATCTGAGTGAAAAGCTGTGTAAGGTAGGCCAAAAGTTCCCCTCCTGTTATTTCCTCTGGGACTCCCTTCAGTCTGAGATTGTTTCTTCTGCTCCTGTTTTCCAGGTCATCTAGTTTATCCTGGAATTCTAGAAGTTGTTGTTGCTGTGATGAGACCGCTTGAGATATTTCATCTACATTCTCAACCATAGCATCTTTCTGGTCTTCGAGCGTGTCTATCCTATTCCCCATATCTGTGAGGTCTGATTTAATCTCTGAAAGACTGCTAGTGACCGAAGAGTGGATGGAGTCGATTTTCTCCCAGAGTTTCTCAAAGTTGTCGGTGATGTCTTTTATTGAAACTAAGGTCTGTAGGTCTGCCTTAGTTAGTGGGGTGTTATCCTCTGGTGGTTGTATGGAATCAAGATCCGAATCCTCCTCTTCCTCCATGTCTTTATTGGGTTTAGCTGGTTGTGATGATTTAAAGAAGGACGATACTGTAGAGGGTTTAGAGGCCTGTTTATCTCCTTTTGTCACCCTTCTCGAAGACATTGTGTAATTGAGAGGCGTGTACAATTCTGTTGTAGTGGGTGGTATATTCCCACCTATGGGAAGTCGTGTTTAGTATCTTGATTGTCTGGACCTTTACTTGTGGCAATGTTGCAGTGTTATGGAGGACAAATGGATATTAACATCTCATAGGATCAAAGGACTACACTTCCTCCATGCCTTACTGTGCTAGATGGACCCTCTCTTGTGATGTTATCATATGGATTACATGTCAATGGTTAAAGCACAAACAACTGAGTAAAGTACAATCATGTAGCGCCCTTTATTTATAGGAATAGTATGAAAGATATGTAGAGGCTTCTGATCTGGTGTGGCTTTTCCTCCTGTTCCTTTTCTCCAGAGGGCCTTGCTTTCAGAGAAAGTCCTTCTCCCCGGGGTGGTTGTCCTCACAGGACGATCACGGGAAAAGTATAGGGGGTATGACCTGCCACCTGTTTAGGATGGCAGGAAAGGGAGGGGGAGAAGGCACTGAGAGATTCTGTGGTCCAGGTAATGTTAGGCTGTATTGTAACCAGTATAGTGGTTGTGTGAGATTCTGTGGGGCTGCTTTAAGCTGTGATGCTGCCTGTGTTGCAGTATTTTGTCCTTCTGGGTTCCAAAGTGCAGCAGTGTATAGGAGGAATCAAGTGTATTATTTGTATAGGATTTACTATGCTTGACTGTATCACCCAGATCCTAACCCTGCTGGCAGAACTGAATAACAGCAGAGAAAGTAATTCGTGGTCAGAGTAATCTCATGTGTAGAGGCTGGTGTCCTGTTACAAATTACAGGGGACAAATGTTTGTGATTATTAGGTAGTTTATAAGTTCTTTTTGTCAACCCTGCTACTTGGGTCTCCTTGCTGCTTTGAGGTGACTCCCTCTAAGAAAAAAGGGCAGAGTGACTGAGTGTAGGGCCCGTCTCCAGTTCCAAATGTAAGAGGGGTGAGACCAAAAGGGCTCTGTGTTTAGGTCTTTACTACAGGGCAATAGGTTTTGTATTGTTATTCCCCTCTAAGGGTAACTTATGGCATAAAAAGGATCTGTTCCTAAAGTGTAGGTAAATATTTGTTGTCTGTGCACAGGTTCGTGTTTATCAGTCCTGTAGGTCTATAAGAGATGGCCCCTTTAGCCTCAGTAATCCTGGGAGACTCGATTATGAAGGACTAACTTAGCTGATGAGAGCAGTTCACAGTGTGAAGCTTTCTTGTGCTCTCATAAATACAATAAACTATCTTGCATGTGAGGGAGACATCAGGTATCAAAAGAGAGAGAAAAAAAAAAAATTCTTGTAAAGCGTCAGAGCCTATATTTAAGTGTTTGGTTCCTGCTAGTTGATTTGTATAAGGTGGTCGTGCTTCTTGGTCGCAGGAAAGGAGAACATTAGGTGAGCCCTCCTTTTAAGTGTTCGATACTATGTGGGACTTGTACTCTCTATTTTCACTAAAGGAGCTCTGCAGGGGTCTAGGCCGCTAAAATGGCGGCAGTTCACGCCTAAACTTTAACTGCGTAGCAACTTCCTTAAGTGAGCTTCAGGGGCTACAACCTTAGATTGGGCACAAAAATAACTTGGGTATACCCGTAAATATACCGCTGCTTTCTAGTGTAGGTATTACTCAGAGCGGGGCTATTTTGGCCGACCGCTCTGATTAGATCTTTATTTGCAGGCTCTGGTGTAACGTCGGACTGCTGCACCGGAGCGGAGCCCCGTCCCTCCGAGCAGCAGGAGTGTATATATAAGTTTAAATAGTACTTAGCCTAGGTCTGATCGAGTGCTGTGGCTGCGAGGTCCGTAGTTGTGTCATCCTTCTGTAGCTGTAAGTCGGCTCCGCTGCTTGTGAGTAGGCAGGACGGACCAATTTGACTCTTATCCACAGCGTTGAGGGCTAGGCTTTTCTCCCCTTTCCTAGCGGACTTGCTCGAGGGATGATCCTTATGTGGAAAATATTAAATTTAACAATGAAGAAGTCTCTTATTCAAGAATAATTTATATGAGTGTTAGAGAGCTCCCTCTTAGTGCGTCTCTCCTGTCTGACGGTTAGCTCCGCCCCCCGGAATGTCAGCTTTAGGTAAATTAAGACCTGCTTCACACTAGCCTTTTGTCCTGGGTGACCTAAATACATGCTACCATTGGTAGCCCTACCCAGTACTGTAATGATCACCTCGCCTGAGGCACCCATTCAAGAGTACACGGGATGCCCCGAACTTCAGGTCTGGTGCAGGGTAAAAATCCTCTATGAACTGAGGCGATTAAATGATCGCTTAGCTATGTCGCAACTCTCACTTTGTTTTTTCACCTGCCTGGGACTGGGTCTCATAAATGTACTAAAAAGACTATGAATATCCCGGTGAACTATCTCTATACCGCTAACAACATAACCGCCCAGACAAAGAGGCAAAATATTGAACCCCTACCTACCTCGATGGGACAGAGACCGAATCCTGGGGAGTGCTTGGAGCCTGATCAAGTGCAGACCACATTGCAGTTTGTCAGAACAAGAGCAGGGACTTTGGATATATAAATATGTGTCACGCCATATGTCATTGACAAATTTACGGAGGAACCATCCTACTTACCGCTCTCTGCTAATGCTGGACATCACGAAACTCAGAACCGCAGCCTCAACCGGAGTTTTTAGTGGACACGCATTGTTGCAGTCTTTTAGCATACCAAGACTGCAATCTCGTTTCCCTGCAATCTTACTGTCAGACCAGGGGCGCATTGGTGTGAATTTTGCAGCTGCCCGAGCACAAAAGAAACTTTTGGGAATGCAGCTCCTTGACTCATTAAATACAGCCCACAACATCCAGATGAAAAGTGGTAATGGGTAAAGTGTATGCAATGTAGGGGGGGGGGGGGTTAATGGTTTCTAGGGCCCCCGTAGGTACTATTTGCTTAGCATTTGCGATCTCTAAAACCTAAGATCTGTGTAGCCACATAGTAGGAGCCTTACTAATCTAATTCTCCCAGCACTTGATGGGTTTTGTTTAATGTGGCTATCTAATACTATGTCTTCCCTTTGTAATGCACCCTCTTTTTACTATGCTGACTAGAGAATAGATATGGTGTGGGGTGACTTTATTTTTCAACAAAATTTGCCAGTGCCGAGTTGTATTACTATATACCTTAGTCCTACTTTTGTCTGTTCCATGTTGATGTTATGACTTGATTGATATACATGAAAGCTAGTTACTCACGGCTAATGGTTGCATAATTATATTTACTCCCTCTTACTACTCATTTGCGACTACCCTTAGAGCCATTCATGAGGACTTAATTGTCTGATCCCAGGTTGTATTTGGAATGGGGTGATTTTGTTTGTGATATTACTATTTTTGCTTCTATCTGAGTCCTGATAAGCTGTTAAGCGTGTATGACAAGCAGCAGATAATATTATTTTGACCTGTTGGACAACTCCGGCACTAAAGCTAAGCCCCATTCTACACTGCACCAGTAATATAACGGGTTATTTATGCTACCCCAGTACCACCAAAGTTTGTTAGCCCATACACTCTTACTTCAAATTACCCTTACTACAGTGTTATTTACTACATGTGTTATAATTTTGTCAAAAAAAGAAAATAGAGGTTGTTCTTTGAGACTCAAAAGTAGTCTCATAGTGTGTATGATAACTCATACACACTATATAGCAGTATGTTATTTATTTTGTATTCATAACATGTCTGGAAACTATTTCACTGTACAATTTTTACTGACATGTTTGGAGTGTATGCCTTGTTTTATACCTCAATAATAAAAATCCTAATACTCAGAAAGAACAATTAAAAATTAAAAAAAAAAAAGACAATGATTTAACACTCATTTCAAACACACAGTAGATTTTTTCAGAGAAATGTATTTCCTCTCCCCTTTTCCAGCCCCTGTAACATGTGACAGACATCAGCCAATCACAGACTACGATACGTATAACCTGTAATCTTGTGCAAATGCTCAGTAGGATCTTGTTCCCCAGAAAGTGTGTATATTAAAAGATTGAGCAAAATTTGATAATGGAAGTAAATTGGAAAGTGTCTTAAAACTGCATGCTCTTTATGAATCATAAAAGTTTATTTTGACTTGTGTTCCTTTAATAGCATGCTATGGCCGATGACCAGAAGGAAGGCTATAATAGCGGGACCCACACTGTTACAGACAAGAAATCCCTTAACGACCGATTACGTACATGGTTCATTGCAGTCATAAAGGGGTTAATTGCATTTTTGGGTTTGCTGCCCATCTATGTATTATCAGTTTATTAAATTGTCACCGGATCTTTCTAAAAATAAAAAGAGATACAACCCTGAAATACAGTTTCTGGGAGATACCTGAAATGCAGTTTTTATTTAAAGGACAGCAGCTCCACATACATATGTGAAAGGCACAATCCCCGCGGAAGGGCCAGAATTATTACACAGATAAATACTGTCACACCCTGCATTCATAACATTTATAAAGGAGACACTCTGGACACTAACAGCCACACCTAGACAAAATGCAGGTAGCACAAACTTGCTGTCTCTTTGCATATGGCAGCAAAGTAATCTAACAGGGGGGGCAAAAAGCAAATAGCCACAAATACTCCATCAGTAAGCTCCTTCTTTTCGGCACAAGACCAAGAGTCTCAACACATCACAGACAGTGCTAAACAAGCAGACAATATGGCTGCACAGACACCAACAGCTCTTCCTCAATCCTCTATAGATCAGCTATCCCAAGTCCAGTGCACAATTGCGGCTCTTCCATCGAAATCTGACATTGCAGATTTAAAATCCTTCATAAAATCAGAACTAGCTTCGATAAGAAAGGATATTAAGGACTATTAAGGTCCCGAATGGAATGCCTGGAAGAGGGACAAGAAAATCTGAAATCGATAGTCAGTGATACCACCCAGCATCTTAACTGCTAAGACTCCATTATACAAGAACTGCAGCTGAAAGTTGGGGACCTGGACAACAGGAATAGGGGCAGAATTATCAGGATAAGAGGAGTCCTCGAGGATGTTACCCAGGAAAATATAACAACCTACCTCCTCCAACTATTTAAAAACTTTGCTACCTAACTGGATCTATCAGAATCCTCCATCAAAAGAGACCACAGAGCATTGAGACTGAGACCAAATTTGCCTTTTCTCAACAAAAGGAAACAATATGGAAACAGCCAAGCGCTCCATATCTTTTCAAGGGATAGATCTCCAAATATTCCAAGACCTCTGCCCATCAACAATTAAAAAGAGGCGCTCTCTCAAATTTATCACCACGGTTCTCCAGGAGAACGAAATTAGATATCACTGGGGATTCCCCTTTAGTCTCTTAATCCAAAAGGATGGTAAACTGCTTGTTTACAGAGATACAGAAGACCTTGAGAGTTTATCTAAAAACCTCAATGTAACCTTCCCTCAACTGCAACAACAGGGACAGGATATCAGGGATAAAAGCTCTGGTAACCGAATCAAACAACAAACTTCAAGATGGACCCTGGTATCCAAAAAGAGAACCAGAGACCCATCTATCAAATGAAGAGACACTGTCCCTAATCTGGGAAGACAACTTACTTAGCAGAAGGTTACTCCAACCTCCAACCTACAAAGGTCATATGTTTAAATTGTTCACAGAAAATTGCAAAAAGTTATTACAAAGTTATATATCAACTTCATTTAATAAGTATTCTCTATACATAGATGTTAGAGGCACAGTTACGGGCCTGAAGTTATTTGTTACAAGATTTTTACTGTATTTTTTGCATTCTGTGTTATGCCATGATCTTAAAATGTCTAACAAATTGGGTGTTTACATGGTCACTGGGTAAATCTTTGGGGCCGGGCTGCCAGTGTGCGGACCATCTCACTCAGCATATATCCATGTGATAGCGATAGTACGGTCAAAAAACTTTGGGTCTGGTTCACGGGGTGGCGGTGACTTGTTAGTTGGTCACTGTTGACACCAACCTGCAGGACCTTAACGCATAACAACCATGTTAAAATCTTTAAATGCATAGAGATTGCTGGTCCACACCTAATGTTTATATACTCACATCAACCTCCTAAGGAGGTAGCTTAACACACGGTTTGCAAATTTGGGCCATGAATGGCGATAACCTAGAGACTCGAAGGTAAACATGTTTAATGACTGGGTATACTGTTCTATTATGTGTACTGTTTAAAAGTTCAACATTGTTCCCATGTTGGGGAGAGATGAATATGTACCTGGCTGCTCCTGCGCAGGGCCTCCACACCCACACTACTTCCCCACTGTGGAAACAAACTCACCTATAGAGGTGCAAAGGGGGCTTTGTGTGGGATTAACCATGCTGTGGTGTATTATTTACAATGTTATAGGCAATTGATGTAATCTCCACAGTCATAATGTTTGGTTTACACGGTTCACCCTCACTTAATTTATTTTGAGCCAAAGAGTAGAAAACACTTCCTCAATACAGTCAATTACGACTAATATGATGTTACCTTTTTTTTTATTATGCTATACTACTGTCGTATCCTTCTCTTTCTTGCTGCTGCTTTTGTTCGGGAGACATGTTCAATTATCCAAACTACTCACCTATGTTACTGACTACATGACAACAACACTCTATAGATTCAGTATCTCCCCTCTATATGACCACTCACCAGCATAATAAAAAAGCCCTAGATTCCATAAGGATTCAATCAATAAATGCCAAAAGACTTAACATCCCATATAAGAGAACACAAGCGTTGAGAGAATTCAATAGACATAAAATGGATCTGGCATTTGTGCAAGAAACTCACTTTATCAAATGCAAAGAACCCTCAACTTTTTCATATAAATTCGGCACATGCTTCTATGCCTCCCACTCCAATTCCAAAAAACATGGCGTTGGAATTCTAATAAAGAAAAACATCCCATTCACAGCAATCCAAACAATAAGAAACAGGGAGGGTAGATATATTATTTTGGTGGGTCTGATTTACGGCCGCCCAGTCACATTGGTTTCTATCTACACCCCGAACTCAAAACAAGCAACTTTCATCAAGTTACTTACTAACCTAATATTAGAACACCAAAAGGGAACTCTAATAATTTGCTGAGACTCTAATATGCCTTTAAACCCAGTATTGGATTGCTCGTCCATGCATTCTTTCATTCCATCTTCACAAATAAACCACACCAATTCCCTCCTTAAAAAGTTAACTGTTCATGATCTCTGGAGGGTTTCTAACCCAATAAAACATGATTATATATTCTACTATTACCCCCACAAACTTTATACCAGGATTGATTATATCCTTATGGACGTTATGGGCCTATCCCTATTTAACTCTTCAGAAATTTCTCCCATATCCTGGTCAGACCATGCATCAGTTATAAGCACATTAACCTGGCCATCAAAACCAATCCATGATTTTATCTGGAGACTAGACAATCACCTCATATCAGACCCGATAGTACAGCAACAGATATCTCCAACAGATATATCAGTCCATCACAGAGTACTTTGTCCACAACAACACCCCAGATATATCCCTGATAGACATATGGGAGGCCCACAAATGTGTAATAAGGGGAGAACTTATAGGAATAAGAGTATCCATAATGATAAGTATCGTCCCCTCCTAGCTAATATTAAATCATTAGAACAAGATCACAAATGTTGCCCCTCTGATCATAACCTACTACTGGCATTAAACTCAGAACGAGACAAACTTGCATTGTACTATAACAAAGAAAATAAAAGACAAATAAAAGACAATCACTGAGACTACAACAATTACACTATGAAGGTTGTAACAAGGCTGGTAGAGCTCTGACACGATACCCGAAACAAAAGACAAAAACATCCTACATTTTAAATATCAAAGATGACCAAGATAAAGAACACTTCTCCACTAAGGCCATATCAAATGTATTTAGAGAGTACTACAAACAGTTATACAATATGAATGACCAATCGCCTCTAGAAAAGGGAAAAAAGTCACTACAATAAACTCATATCTAACACCCCCCCCTCTCCAAAATCTCTACTTCCCAAAAAGATCAATTAGAGGAACCCATAACTTCTGAGGCAATCAAACTAGCCTTAAAAGACCTCCCAAAAGGCAAAGCCCCAGGACCAGATGGTTTTGGCAACCGGTACTATAAAAATATTTATCCCCTAGGTCTTTAGAAGTGCATATTATATTGTTGCCTAAGCCAAATAAACCACTGGAATCCATCTAATTATAGACCAATCTCACTGATAAATTCAGACGTAAAAGTAAATATAATTTTTTTCCCTATACTCCTGCCCCAACGCTAAACTACTTATCAATGGCACACTGTCAGAGACATTGACTATAACCAACGGAACTCGCCAAAGTTGTCCCCTCTCTCCCCTTCTATTTGCCTGCTTTATTGAAACTATAGCGATCAAGATTAGACATAACCCACATATAAAAGGCATCCAAATTGGCCAACAATTATACGTAATGTCTCTTTTTGCAAATTAATTTTTTTTTTCACTCACTGAGCCAGAATCATCTATTCCCCCCTTGTTACTAGAATTCCAAAGGTTCCATTCACTCTCTAAAATTAAAATTAATTCATCCAAATCATAAATACTAAGTATTAACCTTGACGAAGAGACCATACATAGAGTCCAATTATTGACCCCCTACACTTGGTGCAAACACTCACTCCGCTACCTAGGCATTGAGCTAGCAAACACAATAGAAGGCACATTTAACAGAAATTATGAACCAATTCGAAAATCCATTTTCAGAGATATTTCCTCGTGGTTGTCAAAATAATTATAGTGGATAAGCAGAATAAATGTCATCAAAATGAATATCTTCCCCCGATTACTGTACATCCTCCAAGCCATACCGATCCCGCTACCCAAAAACTTTATCTCATGCATACAAAAAGCATTTAGTGATTTTGTCTGGAACAGAAGACCCTCTAGAATCAACAATAAAATCATGCAAACTCCCAGGCTCCAAGGTGGGTTAGGATTCCCTAACATAGCATTCTATAGGCAAGCCATCCTCTTGCAAAGAATAGTCGACTGGCACATACGCTATGACCACAAGAGATGGGTCCCGATAGAACACCTAATCACTGATACCCCCCATTTAGGGAGACTATGCTGGAGCATAGAGAAGCCTAAAAACACATTGCTACACAAAGCCCCACTAATAGAGAAAACCTTAACAATGTGGGAGCCCATCCTAACTACACACACTAACATTTCATCTATACCATCCCCTCTAACTTCATTGATAGAAAATGGGCAATTCACAATAGGATGTAATGCTCTCCTAGACTCGCCAGACAATCCTCCTTGCAACATTACAATTCACATGATAACAGGTGGGGAAAGAGTTCTCCAACAATCAGACTTATAGAATGGGGATATGCGTGTTTCTATAATTGGTTCACATATCACCGTACTTTCCGTTACGTCACCCAGCATGCACAAACCAAAAATATGACCAGACCCCTAACAAATTTAGAAATTGTATGTGTTAGAGAACCACCAATCACACACACGCTGTCAGCGATCTATAAAATAATAACCACAAATGCTCCTGGTTACATACCACCTTATCTCGAATGATGGGAGGATGACCTGGGAATAATTATCCTTCCACAAATGGGTGTATCAATATTTCACAATACAACAAAAACATCTATATCCTTATCTCTGATAGAGATCAATCTAAAACTTTTACATAGATGGTACCTGACCCCCAAAAAGCTACACCGCTTGTTCCACACTAAACAGGGCCACTGCTGGAGATGTGGCCACAGAGGTAGCAACATGGCACACATGGAGAAGGATCATATCAGAAATTGAAACAATACTGGAAACTCAGTTCAGCCTGGACCCTTTGGTATGGTTACTAAACAATCCTCCAAAAATTAAACACAAATCCCACATAAAATTATTTTACATAATGATAAATAGTGTTAAATATTTGATAGCTAAGAACTGGAGAAGCAGAGATGCCCCTAATTTCAATATGTGGAAACACAGAATTTTTAGACCTAGAGGAATATTACTATATGATAAATGCCAAAATGGTAGTCTATGCTGAAGTGAGGGAACATTACCTCAAACACAAAGCCATTAACCTAGAGAACCAGATATGACAACTCCAATTGTGAATGCTACTCAATCCTATGGAGTCAATCAACAAAAGGCAACCCTAGTTAACAACTATAGAAAAACCTAACGCTTCCATGCAGTCAAATAGCCTATTCATCAAGTCAGGAATCCGCAACACCTTATACTAGCTACAATACAACTTCTTGAACAGCTAATCAAGCAGCAATTATTTACTCTCCTTCTTTCCTTCCATATTTTTCCTCTCCTTTTCCTCCTTTCTTCCTCAACCTTTACCAGGCCCGTTGGGCTATACTTTGTGGATATGTGAAAAGACTGTTTTTTTGTTTCTTTGAATTTCAAGTTTCCACTTCCTTGATGTAAACCAACTGGCGTAACTATGTAGACATTGGGGAGCTGCGCCTCCCAAAATAGTAATATTTTATACTCTAAATAAAGTCATTTAAAAAAAAAAAAAAAGAACAAAAAAATAACGGTGTTAACAACAGGAAGAATCACAGAAATAAGAGTGATACCCCAGAAACAAGCCTTAAGTCCATCTGAAAGCGAAGATTGAATAGCATGGTGGTGTTTTCCTCCACTGATACTTTAGACCTTGACTCCTATGTCTCTGATGGAAGTGGCATGTCCATCCCTTTGTCTACTATTTCCTCCTCTTCTTCCTCTTCCTTTTGCTCTTTCTCTTCCCACTCATCCTTGTCACTACCGGTCCTTGATGATGATGACTCCCAAGGAGAAGAAAGAGTGGTTCGGCCTAAGATTAAAATTAGAGATGATCTCCCTTTCGAATAATGACAAGAAGTGTATGTAGAAGACAAACAAAGAGGAACGTCTGCAAGAAAGTTTAAGGGACACAGGAAGGACTAGCTGTCATTAATCCTTCTAGTGTGACTTTAACTTATGAAAAAATATCTCTTCTTACCAGAGGATTAAGATTCACTCCTACTAACACTTTTTCTGCCTTCAAGACTCTTCTAGATGTTAATAAGTTCATCAGGAAATTAAAGTTGACATTTTTTATGTATAAGGGTCAAGAAACTCATGTAGGTTCTTTAAGCAACACTTTCTCTCAAGGGAAGATGCATTTGAGGAGCAGGAACAATATATGTCATAATTTAGATTTTTGTGATTTTGTCACTTTCGAGGTAATGAATGGCCTCGAATATGCACAATTTGTCCCATATGACTCAGTTGTACATGCATCCTCTTAAAGGCTCTTCTGATTTTTACCCTATGGCCGTGCTATGGCGCGGTCGGGTTGGGCTGTGACTATACAGCTGGCCTGATGCGCTGACTGAATATTACAGACCCGCTCAGCAGAGAGCAGATAGCGGGTCTGTAAAAGCGCTGACATTTTTACATTTTAAAAGGTAAAAAAGGATTTTATGGCTATAGCACCTAAATAATGTTATATAATTCTGCACTATGTGCAGAATTATATAACATTATTTTTAAGGTTTACTGTCCCTTAAATCGTTATTTAGAAATGTGTTGAAAAAGAAATTTTACAATTAGAATATACAGTTACATCTTAAAAGGTCTATCATATTTTAACATTGAAGGAAAGAGAGGCATTATACTCCCTTCAAAATAATAAGGATATCGTGATTAGGTCTTCTGACAAGGGGTATAATGTATTTATGAGGAACAAGGAGGACTATATCCTAGAGGCACAAAGACAACTTAATGATCAACATACTTATAAAAAATTTAACAGGGATCCCACTATTGCTTTCAAAAGGAAATTACAGGAGTTTTTAGGTCAGGATGTGGCTCTAGGGGTTTTATAAACTGAACAGTTTTAGTTTCTGGTTCCTTAACATCCCTGCATCCCTATTTTCCATCATCTTCCCAAGACTCACAAGAGTTTGAAGAATCCACCTGGCCGATCCATTGTTTCTGGGATTTGATACATTTTTGAGCTGTTATAAGAATGGGTGGATTCAATACTTCAACCTTTAGTCGTGAATTTGTACAGTAATTTGAGATATTCCACTCACCTCTTGTGTCTTTTGGGAAAAGTGGTTTTGGAGAGAGGTTATAGATTGATTGTAGTCGATGCATAATCTTTGTATTCAAGTATTCCACATACTTTGGGTATCTTAGCAGTAACATATTTCCTTTACACTTGTACTTTATTAAAAGAGTATTTAAGTAGTGTTTTTGTGAGATTGTGGAATTCCTTCTCAAGCATAATTTTCTCATGTTTGACAAGGAATTTCTCCTACAGACCTGTGGAACAGCAATGGGGCTAAATTTGCCCCATCATTCGCAAACATATGTTGGCTGGTGGCAAAAACTTTTTATATACAACAATAACAATCCCATTAAACAATGGATTGTAACATACATAAGATTTATAGACAATCTCATTTTCATAGTCAAGCAACATTTTGACTTTTCCTCCTTTTTGGATTATCTAAATTGTAATGAACTCAATATGAAATGTGTAGGAGAGAAACAGGTTGATACAGTTCATTTTCTTGGTCTTACACTGACAGGGGATGTTGAAACTGGACTAATTTTAACTGATACATTTTGAAAAATTACCAGTGAAAATACTATTCTTCATGCACATTTGTTTCATCTACCTCATTTAGTGCGTTCCATTCCCAGAGGTCAATTTGTTTGATTGGGAATAAACTCCAATTGAGAAGATACTTTTGAAACACAATCATAAGCTTTAATTGCTAGACTTAAGTGTAGAGGTAATAATGAGCAAGAACTTTTGAGAGAATGTAGGGATGTAAAAGCTAAGCCCCATTTAGAGTTTAATCATGGATCTAGGAAGAATAAGGAATTATCACGAGATGCTGTGGTGTTTTCTACTGAATATTCCAGACATTTTCACAAGATTTGTTTGATCCTTAGAAGGAATCAAAATATTCTAAGAGAGGATGATGCTTTAGTAACAGTGGTAGATATTTGTAAATTTGTTTCTAAGAAACCCCCTACACTATCATCCAAGTTGTCACCTAGCCTGGTTTGTAGAAACAATGCCAAACAAAGCAACTGGTTGAGCAGAAAGGGTAACTTCAGATGTGGTACTGGTCCATGGATTACCTATGGTAATAAAGGAGTGGGGAATCAGTTCAGGAGCACTGTAACCCAGGAATCCTTTGATATTAGTACGCAAATTGTAGAACATGTTTTGTGGTTTACCTATTATAGTGTTCGTTACAGCACATAGGTCAGACATCGGGGAACTCAGATCCAGGATGAGGGAGCATATTAGAGATAGAAAGGACAAAAAAGGCGAGGCAGGGCAAGCAGGAAAATTTTAAGCTTAACGTTTATTGCCAGAAAAAAAAGGTCAAATAAAATGCAAAAATTGCAAGCAGCATGGGTCAGAATGAGCTTGAGACTGCTGCTGTTCAAGCTCATTCTGACCCATGCTGCTTGCAATTTTTGCATTTTATTTGACATTTTTTTTCAGGCAATAAACATTAAGTTTTAAATTTTCCTGCTTGCCCTGCCTCGCCTTTTTTGTCCTTTCTACTGATACTTTGTTACAGACAAGCAAGTCTGTTGGCGATTTGCGGGCACACGCTGCAGCGATACACTACTAATTACTCTGACACAGCCACAGTGCTTTACTGTGACGTATCCGATTGAGGATCCATGTGGGAGGTGACAGACTGTAACCGGAAATCTGCTTGAGCTCTGTATGCCGGAGAGCACCGGGACTGGAGCACGAGCTGCTGGAGCTGAAGAGCTATATTGAAATTTAAGGTACTGTCCACATGACATACATTTGCGTTGCAAACATTAATAAGTTACGGACTGCTGTTGAGCGCTGTTTAGGGGCTTTTTTGTTTGGAGGAGTGAACATATTAGAGATACTAAGGAGTTTGTCAAGGAATCAGCCATTGCAAAACATTTTAATGGTATCCATATGACTAGTGTTTTTCAGAAAAAAGTTATAGAAAAGGTTGCAACCCCCTTAGGGGTACTTTATTAAAAGAGTATTTAGGGGTTGCAAACTATTACTCAAAAAGGAGCTTTATTGGATCTATAAACTTAGAACTATTACTCCCCTTGGTTTAAATCGTGAATGGGATATGATTTACTACATAGATGGATAGTGTGGTGAAACCTTATCCAGGACTATTGTAGTAAATATTTCTATATTGATACTTTGGACTATGGTACTAAGTATACCTATATTCACTATTGAGAGAATTTCAAAATACAATGAATTTGATAAAATATAAAATGTATGTATAGAAAAGTGTTTTTTTTTTTATTTATGTGCCACATTTATGTACTGTCCTTATATTCTCTTGTATCACATGTAATCTTTTTTTTTGTTGGATCTAGTAATAGCAATGCCAGTTTTTAATTGAATGATTTTAATTATTTGTGATTGGGTACTGTCCCTTTAAATAGGACGTGAGCTACTCAATATGACATCCTAATAATCCTAATAATACTAATCTAAATAAAACCTACTATTAATTACTAAATAATTCATATTTAAAACTAAATACTTACCTGTAAAATAAACCCTAAGCTAGCTACAATATAACTAATAGTTACATTGTATCTATCTTAGGTTTTATTTTTATTTCACAGCTAACTTTGTATTTATTTTAACTAGGTAGACTAGTTAGTAAATAGTTATTAACTATTTACTAACCACCTAGTTAAAATAAATAAAAGTTACCTGTAAAATAAAATCTAACCTGAATTACACTAACGCCTAACCTTACACTACAATTAAATCAATTACCTAAATTATATACAATTAACTAAATTACACAAAATAAAAAAAGAAATTATCAGATATTTAAACTAATTATGCCTAATCTAATAGCCCTATCAAAATAAAAAAGCCCCCCAAAATAAAAAAAACCCTAGCCTAAACTAAACTACCAATAGCCCTTAAAAGGGCCTTTTGCTGGGCATTGCCCTTAAAAGGGCATTTAGCTCTTTTTCTGCACAAAAGCCCTAATCTAAAAATAAAACTCACTCAATAAACCCTTAAAAAATCTAACACTACCTTTTACCTTTAAAAAAAATACAAACAACCCCCAACAGTAAAACCCACCACCCACACAACCAACCCCCCAAATAAAATCCTAACTAAAAAAACCTAAGCTCCCCATTGCCCTGAAAAGGGCATTTGAATGGGCATTGCCCTTAAAAGGGCATTTAGCTCTTTTTCTGCACAAAAGCCCTAATCTAAAAATAAAACTCAATCAATAAACCCTTAAAAAATCTAACACTAACCCCCGAAGATCCACTTACAGTTTTTGAAGAACTGACATCCATCCTCAAGGAAGCCGGCAGAAGTCCTCAACTAAGCGGCAGAAGTCTTCATCCAACTAGGCAGAAGTCTTCATCCAGACATCTGGCGTGGAGCATCCTCTTCTTACGATGACTCTTCCAGAATGAAGGTTCATTTAAGGGATGTCATCCAAGATGGCATCCCTTGAATTCCGATTGGCTGATAGAATTCTATCAGCCAATTGGAATTAAAGGTGAATAAATCCTATCGGCTGATGCTAGACAGTGTAAGACAGGTTAGGTTTTATTTTACAGGCAAATTTGTATTTATTTCAGCTAGGTAGTTAGTAAATAGTTAATAACTATTTAGTAACTATTCTACCTAGTTAAAATAAATGCAAACTTACCTGTGAAATAAAAATAAAACATAAGCTAGCTACAATGTAAATAATGCAACACACTAAAAAGCGCCCCACACTTTACACCAATGCTCACAATATTTGAACATCAAGTGTAACAACAAAAGGATATATGTTGTGTGAATGACATCCAAAATTCCAAAGATTCTTTTCACAAAAAGGGGTTGCTGCCACCACTGATACACGGTTCTGGAACCGGATGAACTACAGAAAAAAGAAAAGAACAAAAGCAGGGCGCATCCCCTCTAAGTGTAATATGTAAGTTGCAAACAGATTTTATTAAACAATACAATTTCACACTCACAAGATCAAACCTCAAACGTGTGAGGTATGTAAAAAGCACTGGGGGAAACAGCTCATGGGTCTCTCAAGGCAAATATGCTGCAGCTCTCAAATACAGCTCACTCGGTCTGGAAATTCGGTTCAAGTGTCTCACTATAGGTTTAGTGATCTCCATTCACAGATTCCAGGGCTCCTCAAATCCCAGTACCGTCCCCAAATGAGTTAAAATAATCCATATAATTAAAACAAACAGTTGATAGTTAAACAAAGTTGCGTATAGCTACCACCACGCTCAATCCTCAAACAGCTGTAGCGCAAGTACAAAGCCGGCTGCTTGCGAGTGCTGAAGCGATGACGTGATAACGTGATGCGGTGGGCGTAGCTTAGGTTTTATTTTACAGGTAAGTATTTAGTTTAAATAGGAATTATTTAGTTATTAATAGTAGATTTTATTTAGATTTATTTTAATTACATTAAAGTTAGTGGGTGTTAGGGTTAGACTTAGGGTTAGGTTTAGGGGTTAATAACTTTAGTATAGTGGCAGCGACGTTGGGGGCAGCAGATTAGAGGTTAATAAGTGTAGGTAGGTTGCGGCGACATTGGGGCGGGAGATTAGGGGTTAATAAATATAATGTAGGTGTCGGCGATGTTGGGGGCAGCAGATTACGGGTTAATAATTATAATGTAGGTGTCGGCGATGTCAGGGGCGGCAGATTAGGGGTTAATAAGTATAATGTAGGTGTCAGCGATATTGGGGGCAGCAGATTAGGGGTGTTTAGACTCGGAGTTCATGTTAGGGTGTTAGGTGTAAACATAAATTTTGTTTCCCCATAGGAATCAATGGGGCTGCATTACGGAGCTTTACGCTGCTTTTTTGTCTATGGGGAAATTGTCCACGAGCACATAAAACTAGCTCACCGCAGCTTTTAGCAGTGCTGGTATTGGAGTGCGGTATGGAGCTCAATTTTGCTTTACGCCAACTTCTTGCCTGCTAACGCCGGGTTTTTGTAAACCTGTAATACCATTACTGTAGGGAAGTGAGCGGTGACAATAACTTGCAAGTTAGTAACGCACCACTCATAACGCAAAACTCGTAATCTAACCGTTAATGAATATATATATACACAGTATATATATATATATATATATACAGTATATATATATATATATATATATATATATTTTATATATATATATATATATATATATACATAAATAAATATATACAAGTACATTTATGTAAGATTTGTTGTTTGTACTTGTATAAAAATTGCTATTTCAAAGGACACAACAAGTTAACTAAGGGCCAGATTACAAGTGGAGCGCAAATTAACACTCCCGCTTGAGCGTTAATTGCGCTAGAGGAAATATTTTTGCGCTTGTATTATGAGTTGAAAATAAACTGTTTTCCCATAGGCAGTAACCCGACAAGCGCAAAAATCCAAAGTTAATGTTAAAGTCAATGGAGCGAAGAAAGTGGGGGAAAAACTAACACCCCACTCTCATACAGATACCATTGCATATTCTCATTTGAGCTAACCCCATCAGATTCAGATAACCCCATCTAAAAATAACCCCATCTACATTTAATAGAAGTGGGATGACAACGTGCTCAAAAAACAGGGCAAGGAACCATACCAGGCAGGAGGGGGTTCAAACAGACCACTCAGACCCCCCAGGAGGGGGCGTATGATGAGGACCTAGTTGTCAATTTAAGCAATCATGTGCTCTCCAAGGATGAAAAAAGTGTTATGAGCAAAGACTCGTCATTTATCCCTACTACAAAATCCAACAAATTTGTTCTATATGTAGATATACAGAAATTTGCAAAAACATTAGGATGAAAAGAACAGTTTAAACATCAGAATGAACAAAAATGTTTAGGAGTAAGAGCATTTTTGATCCTTCTAGTAACAATCAAACAATTAAGACATTCTCAAGATTGATGCTGTTTGAACAAACAGATGAGCCAATACAGGTATAACCTAACACAGGGGGAAAGAAGGGCCCCGAAAACTTTACAAGAGGATACATAAATCATTTTGAGAGAAGCAGATAAAGGAGGGGCCATTGTAATTCAGAAGTACACAGACTTCCATAAGGAAATGATGTGGCAGTTATATAAAACCAGCACATACAGAAGGTTGAGAGGAGATCCCACAATGAGCTCCAAAAAACAAATAGATTGCATGTTACAGATTATGCATGGTGACAATTGCATAGATAAAGATGCCAAGGCTTATATGACAGTGGAATACCCCAGGATACTGATTATGTATATGCTTCAAAAAATACACCTGACTGCACCTCCAGGTAGACCTATAGTTTCTGCTATAGGGTCTCTTTTGCAATCTATCACTACCTTTTTAGATAATTTGCTACAGCCTATAGTACACAACATGGAATTTTTTTTGCTTGAGTCCACCTCTATGATCAAGATTTTAACTGCAGCACCAAAATTAAAACTCGCTGGTTACAATGGATTTAACTAGCCTGTATACAGTCATCCCGTATGCAGAAGGAATTGTGTCAGTAGCACAGCAATTGGGATGGTATCCATATATTGGTTCACTGATTGATACAGTAATTGAGTTACTAACACTATGTCTTGAATTGAACTATTTTAGGTTTGAAAAGGAGTACTTTTTACAAATAGCAGGAACAGCCATAGGGTCAAATGTGGCCCCAGCATATGCAAACCTGTTTATGGCTGCGTTTGAGACAGAAGGGACCACACTATTTGCAGATAAAAGAATATCACTCTTCAAAAGATATATCAATGACTTGTTTCTCCCTGTGGGAAGGTACAGAGGAGGATCTAAAATCTTGGTTTGGACATTTGAATAGTACATGTCATGAGATGCAGGACACAGCAAAGAGGGTACAACACTATTTTATTGCAGAGCATGGAAGTATACATCTGGTACCATAGATCTCACTTAGTAACTGCCACATAGACAAACGGACCTAAGCCCTGTCCCCATCCGGTGACGTCACCTCCCACTCTCATCACATCTTCCCCCTTTTCAAAGGACAAAGCATACATTTTTTTTCATTTGAATACAACAAATAACAAGGTATACAAGAAGCATACAACAACAGTTTTGTATAGTGTATAACAAATAACAGGTTAAAGAGAATATCAGTATAAAAAACATAAATTACATTCTGACTTGAACATCAGGGTAGACTACCCTAGTCCACAGTGACCATGGCATTATTCAGCCCATACTTCCGGTCACTGTTCTAATTAGTGCTAATCCCGATATCGAGCCGTACGTCTCACCACTCTTCCACTTGATGTAATTCTACATGAACTGTCCTCTGATACAGAAGAAGGTGATTGAGAGTCTGCTGGAGGCAAATACATATCCCCGCTGTAATCTTGCTGAAGGGAAGGCACCCCTCTTAAAACAGGGGATCCCACCGGCGGTGGTATAGAGGCATCCAACTCCAAACTCTCAGGTACAGGCTGAAGATGTTTTCGATTTCGACGTGTGACTGTCCCTCCATCAGTAAGTACTACATAAGACCTTGGTTCTGGAGAGTGTCCAATTACCGTAGCAGGCATCTTCCATTTCTTCTAATCATCCAGTTTAATTCTGACACTCCTTCAAGGGCCTTGTAGAGTGTCTCCTGTTGTAGAAGAATCAATAGCCCCTTTTTGCCTCTTCATCCCTCCTAAGGACCTCGTCCCGAGGAATAGAGCCAGTTCGCTGGAAGACACCCACAGAGGGTAAGGTGGTACTTTTAACATGTAACTGCTACCTGATGTGCACAAAAAGCTGACTTCTAGCTGAGTTAGCGTGCGAGCGGGAGAGTTAAATACCACTACACTTGTAATCTGGTCCACAATTTAGGACATATTTAAAAGATTGATTTTCATTTCAAATAATGAATAATTGCATCTGCTCTGGCAAGATGTTAGAAAATGATCCCCATGCACTGCAGGGCAGATTTTGCAATACTTCTCCAAGGTGCATTTCCTGCATTTCTGTAGGTGAAGGAGAGACAAGTCCACTGCAATATAGCACTGTGTTACTTGAGAATTGTGCTGCAATTACACTTTGTGCTTTGTATTTGATATTACTTTACACTTCGGATTAAGTTATATTACATTTAAATTTTGCACTTTCTATTTTCTATTTTAATGTACATAGATTCTGTATGCAGCGGTGTATATAGGGTTGTGATTCTACAAATTCAGATTTTTCTTTAAATAAAAAAGAAAAACTGACAGACTCAGTTTCCCTTAGAGCTCCATTACTTTCTATGTACCTGACAATCAAAGATTCTCCAGTTTGGAGATGAATTATAATGCTGACTTCACAGGTGCTGAACTGAATGAATTCTATAAAAAAAAGTGTGGATCCTAAAAGTCCCAGAGAGATGGCAGATGCTTTTCATAGAAAGTAATTAGGTTCTTAGGGACACAGAATTGCACAGGGGAGAGAGAAGTTATATTAAGTTTATCTATATAATAATTACGTTTGTAATGTCCGTCGCCATTGGCAGTTGTGCACGCTTCCTCAAAGGAATGTTGGATGTGTGTGCAGCCACCTCGCGGCAACAGACAACTTCAGGAGTAGTGATGTCACGAACTGTTCACCGGAGAACAGTTCCCGGCGATCTTAGCTTGTTCGCGATGCAATGTTCGATCCGCCCCCTATTCGTCATCATTGAGGAAACTTTGACCCTGTATTCCACAGTCTGCAGACACGTTTCAGCCAATCAGCAGCAGACACTCCCTCACAGACCCTCCCAGCTCCTGGGCAGCAGCCATTTTAGATTCATTACGATCCTGCATTCTTAGTGAGAGGAGGTTTAGTGCTGTTGCTGCTGATTTTATAGGGAAATAGATAGCTAGGCTAGTGTATTTAGTGTCCACTACAGTCCTGAAGGACTCATCTAATCTCTGCTGTAAGGACAGCACCCCAAAAAGCCCTTTTTAGGGCTAGAACTTCGGTCCAAAAAGCCCTTTTTAGGGCTAGCACTTCAGTCGTTTTTGTTGTTGTTTTTTTTTGTAATTTTATTTGCATTTGCCTGCCTGTCAGCCTGTGTGTGAGGCTCACAGCATATACTGTGATTAGTGCCACCACTGATATCTGCTTAACATTAGTGTACATTTTAAAAAAAAACTTTTACATCATTTTGCTAGTGTAATCTAATTTAATTTTCTATCAGGCCTGTGTGTCAGGCCCACATCATATACTGTGATTAAAATTAAAAATGATTAAAAATAAACTTTTTGGATTGTGAAACATCAGTCTGCTTTTTTGTGTCCGGCTCACAGCGTATACTGTGCCCATTTGCCCAGTGCCACCACTTATATCTTGTTTAATATTAGTGTGAGTGTACATTAAAAAAAAAAAAAACTTTTTTGATTGTGAAACATCAGTCTGCTTTTTTGTGTCAGGCTCACAGCGTATACTGTGCCTACTTGCCCAGTGCCACCACTCATAATTTGTTTAATAGTATTGTAAGTGTACATTTTAAAAAAAATGACAGGCAGAGGCAGGCCACCCCGCAGGTGCTGTTGTGGTCGTGGTGCTGTGATTCCCTTAGACCCTACAACTATGCACAGTGTTCAGAGGCCACGTGCCATGGACACGAAAAGTTCTGAGGAGGACCTAGTTGAATGGCTAACACAGGACACCCAATCTTCTACAACTTCCGCTCCTAACCTTGACGCACCATCCACCTCCAGCTTAGCTTCGGGAACCTCTCAAGTGACCAGTGCCACTCGCCCGCCTGCCACCACCACCAACACTAGCACCACAGCCGCTTCACTTGATCTGTCAGAGGAGTTATTGACAGTTGGAAGAAATGAGTGATGCACAACCATCATTGACAGAGGATGTAGATAACAGTGATATGTCTCAGTCAGGCAGCATTACAGACATGGACGTACGGTGTGATGATGATGATGATGTTGTACCCGCTGCTGCTTCCTTTGTTGATTTGTCAGATTCAAGTGAAGCGGTTGATGATGATGTGTCCGTGGATGTCACGTGGGTGCACGCTAGAAGAGAAGAAGAAGAGGGGGAAAGTTTAGATGGGGAGACAGAGAGGAGGAAGAGGAGACGAGTTGGAAGCAGGGGGAGGTTGTCGCAAGGAGCTAGTGGCACAGTCAGACAGCATGCATCGGCACCCGGGGTCAGCCAGACAGCACGCCAATAAACGCATGCTGTTGCCACCACCAGAATGCCGTCATTGCAGAGCTCAGCAGTGTGGCATTTTTTTTGTGTGTCTGCCTCTGACAACAGCGATGCCATTTGCAACCTGTGTCAAAAGAAACTGAGTCGTGGGAAGTCCAACAGCCACCTAGGTACAACTGCTTTGTGAAGGCACATGATCTCACATCACAAACGCCAATGGGAAGAACACATGAGTAGAAGCAGCACACAAACTCAAAGCCGCTATCCTCCTCCTGGTCCAGCATCTTCAGCCACGTCAATCACTGCTGTCCTCCTTGCCCCCTCTCAACCATCCTCCACTCAGTCTTTCTTACATAGCAGTTCCTGGTCATCTGCCCACAGTCACGTGTCTGTCAAGGACATGTTTGAGTGTAAGAAGCCAATTTCCCAAAGTCACCCCCTTGCCCAGCGTCTGACAGCTGGCTTGTCTGAACTCTTAGCCCGCCAGCTTTTACAATACAAGCATTCAAAAAATTTGTTGCTATTGGGACACCGCAGTGGAAGGTACCCGACCGAAATTTCTTTTCACAAAAGGCAATTCCCAACCTGTACTCGATTGTGCGAAAGGAAGTAATAGCATGTCTGGCACACAGAGTTGGGGCAAGGGTCCATCTGATCACTGATAGCTGGTCTGCAAAGCATGGTCAGGGCAGGTATATCACCTACACTGCGCATTGTGTAAACCTGCTGACGGCTGACAAGCATGGAATGCGTGGCCCTGCAGAGGAGTTGGTGACACCGCCACGACTTGCAGGCAGGCCTGCTTCTACCTCCTCTACTCCTCCTACTCCATCCTCTTCCATAACCTCTTCCTCGGCTGAGTCCTCTTCTGCTGCTGCGTCTTGCTCCACATCAACAGCACCCCTCCAGCTCTCCAGGTACTATTCAACATCCCGGATACGGCAGTGTCACGCCGTCTTGGGGTTGACTTGCCTGAAAGCCGAGAGTCACACCACACCAGCACTCCTGTCCGCCCTGAACGCACAGGTGGATCAGTGGCTGACTCTGCACCAACTGGAGATTGGCAAAGTTGTTTCTGACAATGGAAGTAATTTGGTGGCGGCATTGAAATTGGGCAAGTTGACACATGTGCCGTGCATGGCACATGTGTGTAATCTGATTGTACAACGCTTTGTGCATAAGTACCCAGGCTTACAGGACATCCTGAAGCAGGCCAGGAAGGTGTGTGGCCATTTCAGGCATTCTTACATGGCCATGGCTCCCTTGTCCGATATCCAGCGTCAAAACAACCTGCCAGTGAGGCGCTTGATTTGCGACAGCCCAACATGGTGGAATTCAACACTCCTAATGTTCGACCGCCTGCTACAACAAGAAAAAGCTGTTAACGAGTATTTGTATGACCAATGTGCTAGGACAGCCTCTGGGGAGCTTGGGATTTTTTTGCCACGTTACTGGATGCTCATGCGCAATGCCTGTAGGCTTATGTGTCCTTTTGAGGAGGTGACAAACCTAGTGAGTCGCACCGAAGGCACCATCAGTGACATCATACCATTTGTTTTCTTCATGGAGCGTGCCCTGCGAAGAGTGCTGGATCAGGCCGTAGATGAGTGTGAAGAGGAAGAGGAAGAGTTGTGGTCTCCATCACCACCAGAAACAGCATTATCAGCATCGCTTGTTGGACCAGCGGCAACGCAGGAAGAGGATTGTGAGCAAGAGGAGTCAGAGGAGGAATGTGGCTTTGAGGAGGAGGATGAAAACCAAGCACAACAGGCATCCCAGGGTGCTCGTTGTTGTCACCTATCTGGTACCCGTGGTGTTGTACGTGGCTGGGGGGAAGAAGATACCTTTAGTGAGATCAGTGAGGACGAGGAACGGGACATGATTAGCTGAGCATCCAACCTTGTGCAAATGGGGTCTTTCATACTGTCATGCCTGTTGAGGAACCCTCATATAAAAAAGCTGAAGGAGAACACCCTGTACTGGGTGTCCACGCTACTAGACCCCCGGTATAAGCATAAAGTTACTGAAATATTACAGAATTGACGCAAGTCGGAAAGGATGGAGCAGTTCCAAAATAAATTAAAAAGTATGCTTTACACAGCGTATAAGGGTGATGTCACAGCACAACGGGAATCTAACAGGGGAAGATGACCTCTTTAACTCCTATGCATCGTCACAACTCTTCGGGATCCAGCCTCAGAGAAAGACTCAACCAACAGGTAGCAGACTACCTAGCATTAACTGCGGATCTAGACACTCTGAGGAGCGATGGACCCCTTGACTACTGGGTGTGCAGGCTTGACCTGTGGCCTGAGCTATCCCAATTTGCAATCGAACTTCTGGCCTGCCCCGCTTCAAGTGTCCTGTCAGGACCTTCAGTGCAGAAGGAGGTATTGTCACTGAGAAGAGAAGTCGCCTAGGTCAAAAAAGTCTTGATTATCTCACCTTTATTAAAATGAATGAGGGATGAATCCCGAAGGGACTGACATTGTGCGATACATTAGAGTAAAAAAGGCCTGATGAGATGAGCTGCCTTGGGCTACAAATGGTACACACGCTGCTGTATTTTATCTTCGAATGGCGGATGACATGCGTGACTTACCCGCCAACAACTAGGGTTCAAGCCGCAATGTTTTAGGGCACTTTTTAACTATCAAACAAACATCAATTTTTCTGGCCTCTGCTACAGCAGCGGCTGCAACAATACCTAATTTTTCAGGCAGTTTTACATGCCTAATTTTTCTGGCCTCTGGTGCTGCACTGTGGCTACAAAACCCAAACCAAAAAAAAGGCACATAACTGTTAAGAATAGTACTAATTAACACACCACTTATATATGGTGGCACAGTACATTGCACGCGCAGTGCCCCAAATTTGAAGTAGGAGGACCAACCAAGCATCTTTTTCCATCTCCCGGTTCCTAAAAATTATCTCTGGGTTCCTAAAATCGATGCCATACCTGTACTCTATTGTGCAAAAGGATGGCATATGTGGTGTTTCATGCTGTTGTGCAAATTGAGGGTCGAGGACCCAAGTATAAAAAGGCTGAAGGAGAACGACCTGTACTGGGTGTCCAAGCATCTTTTTCCATCTCCCGGTTCCTAAAAATTATCTCCGGGTTCCTAAAATCTATGCAATACCTATACTGGATTGTTCAAAAGGATGGCATATGTGGTGTTTTATGCTGTTGTTTCTGTTGAGGGTTGGGGACCCTAGTATTAAAAAGGCTGAAGGAGAACGACCTGTACTGGCTGTCCAAGCATCTTTTTCCATCTCCCGGTTCCTAAAAATTATCTCCGGGTTCCTAAAATCGATGCCATACCTGTACTGGATTGTTCAAAAGGATGGCATATGTGGTGTTTCATGCTGTTTCTGTTGAGGGTCGGGGACCCTCGTATAAAAAGGCTTAAGGAGAACGACTTGTACTGGGTGTCCAAGCATCTTTTTCCAATTCCCGGTTCCTAAAAATTATCTCCGGGTTCCTAAAATCGATGCCATACCTGTACTCTATTGTGCAAAAGGATGGCATACGTGGTGTTTCATGCTGTTGTGCCTGTTGAGGGTCGGGGACCCAAGTATAAAAAGGCTGAAGGAGAACGACCTGTACTGGGTATCCAAGCATCTTTTTCCATCTCCCGGTTCCTAAAAATTATCTCCGGGTTCCTAAAATCGATACCATACCTGTACTCTATTGTGCAAAAGGAAGTAACCTTACCATGGGTCACACACCACATGTTTTATTGTTATACTTTGTCAGGGTAATCAGGCAGGCCATATTTTTCTGGCCTCTGGTGCTGCACTGTGGCTACAAAACCCAAACCAAAAAAAAGGCACATAACTGTTAAGAATAGTACTAATTAACACACCACTTATATCTGGTGGCACAGTACATTGCACGCGCAGTGCCCCAAATTTGAAGTAGGAGGACCAACCAAGCATCTTTTTTCATCTCCCGGTTCCTAAAAATTATCTCCGGGTTCCTAAAATCGATGCCATACCTGTACTCTATTGTGCAAAAAGATGGCATATGTGGTGTTTCATGCTGTTGTGCAAGTTGAGGGTTGAGGACCCAAGTATAAAAAGGCTGAAGGAGAACGACCTATACTGGGTGTCCAAGCATCTTTTTCCATCTCCCGGTTCCTAAAAATTATCTCCGGGTTCCTAAAATCGATACAATACCTATACTGGATTGTTCAAAAGGATGGCATATGTGGTGTTTCATGCTGTTGTTTCTGTTGAGGGTCGGGACCCTCGTATTAAAAAGGCTGAAGGAGAATGACCTGTACTGGGTGTCCAAGCATCTTTTTCCATCTCCCGGTTCCTAAAAATTATCTCCGGGTTCCTAAAATCGATTCAATACCTATACTGGATTGTTCAAAAGGATGGCATATGTGGTGTTTCATGCTGTTGTTTCTGTTGAGGGTCGGGGACCCTCGTATTAAAAGGCTGAAGGAGAATGACCTGTACTGGGTGTCCAAGCATCTTTTTCCATCTCCTGGTTCCTAAAAATTATCTCCGGGTTCCTAAAATCGATGCAATACCTATACTGGATTGTTCAAAAAGATGGCATATGTGGTGTTTCATGCTGTTGTTTCTGTTTAGGGTCGGGGACCCTCGTATTAAAAAGGCTGAAGGAGAACGACCTGTACTGGGTGTCCAAGCATCTTTTTCCATCTCCCGGTTCCTAAAAATTATCTCCGGGTTCCTAAAATCAATTCAATACCTATACTGGATTGTTCAAAAGGATGGCATATGTGGTGTTTCATGCTGTTGTTTCTGTTGAGGGTCGGGGACCCTCGTATTAAAAAGGCTGAAGGAGAACGACCTGTACTGGGTGTCCAAGCATCTTTTTCCATCTCCCGGTTCCTAAAAATTATCTCCGGGTTCCTAAAATCGATTCAATACCTATACTGGATTGTTATAAAGGATGGCATATGTGGTGTTTCATGCTGTTGTTTCTGTTGAGGGTCGGGGACCCTCGTATTAAAAAGGCTGAATGAGAATGACCTGTACTGGGTGTCCAAGCATCTTTTTCCATCTCCCGGTTCATAAAAATTATCTCCGGGTTCCTAAAATCGATGCAATACCTATACTGGATTGTTCAAAAGGATGGCATATGTGGTGTTTCATGCTGTTGTTTCTGTTGAGGGTCGGGGACCCTCGTATTAAAAAGGCTGAAGGAGAATGACCTGTACTGGGTGTCCAAGCATCTTTTTCCATCTCCGGGTTCCTAAAAATTATCTCCGGGTTCCTAAAATCGATGCCATACCTGTACTGGATTGTTCAAAAGGATGGCATATGTGGTGTTTCATGCTGTTGTTTCTGTTGAGGGTCGGGGACCCTCGTATAAAAAGGCTGAAGGAGAACGACCTGTACTGGGTGTCCAAGCATCTTTTTCCATCTCCCGGTTTCTAAAAATTATCTCTGGGTTCCTAAAATCGATGCCATACCTGTACTCTATTGTGTAAAAGGATGGCATACGTGGTGTTTCATGCTGTTGTGCCTGTTGAGGGTCGGGGACCCTCGTATAAAAAGGCTGAAGGAGAACGACCTGTACTGGGTGTCCAAGCATCTGTTTCCATCTCCCGGTTCCTAAAAATTATCTCCGGGTTCCTAAAATCGATGCCATACCTGTACTCTATTGTGCAAAAGGAAGTAACCTTACCATGGGTCCCAGAGCAATGTTTTATTGTTATACTTTGTCAGGGTAATCAGGCAGGCCATATAGACCTCCCCCGATAGGGGGAGTAATAGGGATTAAACTGCTAAGAATAGTACTACTTAACACAACCTAGTTACCATGGGTCCCAGACCGCATGTTTTATTATTATACTTTGTCAGGGTAATTATATATCTATAAAATCTATCTATTTATCTTCTATTTATTCTATCTATCAATCTATGTATATCTATCTATCAAATCTATCTATCTCTTAGCCGTACTGTTTTGTGAAAGCCACTTGTGTTTCGGCCAAATTTGAAGTAGGAGGACAGACCAAGCATCTTCTTCCATCTCCCTGTTCCAAAAATGCAGGCCATATAGACCTCCCCCGATAGGGGGAGTAACAGGTAGTAAACTGCTAAGAATAGTACTACTTAACACACCACGGGTCCCAGACCGCATGTCTTATTGTTATACTCTGTCAGGGAAATTATATATCTATCAAATCTATCTATTTATCTATCGAATCTATCTAACTATCAATCATATCTATCAAATATATATTGCATCTATTGATCTATGTAATTCGTATCTATCAAATGTATATTGCATCTTTTGATCTATGTAATTCGTATCTATCAAATGTATATTGCATCGATTGATCTATGTAATTCGTATCTATCAAATGTATATTGCATCTATTGATCTATGTAATTTGTATCTATCATATGTATATTGCATCTATTGATCTATTTAATCTATGTATCTATCTATCTATCAAATCTATCTATCTCGTGGTTGTGCAAATGGACTGTTTGCGGTTGTTTGCGGTGCATTACACAGGGAGTTTGGTCTGTCACTGTGAAGAGGGCGTAACCCTTACACTACCTGATCGATACAACATCATACCTGATGTTTTAAAGCATGTTATTCCAAACAATTTAGGAATGTTAGGTGATTTAGGCCCTTTATGGGTTAAAACCAGACTCTGCATCAACTATGTAATTTTCCGTGGGAGTTTTGCCATGGGTCCCCCTCCGGCATGCCACAGTCCAGGTGTTAGTCCCCTTGAAACAACTTTTCCATCACTATTGTGGCCAGAAAGAGTCCTTGTGGGTTTTAAAGTTCGCCTGCCTATTGAAGTCAATGGCCGAAATTTTTACGTTTGCGACATCACTATTCAGGAGCTCCAGCTCTCAGCTGTAACATAACAGCTGAGAGCTGGAGCTTCTGAAGCTTCAGGCATCTGCCACATATGGAGCCGGAGCATGATCGGTGCTCCGCCTCCATATGAGTCCAGATGCCTGATCGTTACAGATGGTGACAATGTGTGTGTCACCATCTGTAACGATCTTCTACTGGTAGAGGTGTGGGAAAACTGACCTGGCGTGGACGACTGGGCATGAAGGGGGCGGGGCCACCTGTGTGTGATGTGTGCGGGTTCGGGGCATGATGGAGGCAGAGCCGGGGCATGGCAGGGGCGGGGCCAGGCGGGAGCAGCCATGGCTGTCTTTATGAGAGCGCACAAGAGGGGTGAGAGAGAGCAAAAGAGGGGGGAGATAGAGAAGGGTGAGAGAGATCAAAAGAGGGGGGGGGGAGGAAAAGAGAAGGGGAGAGAGCAAAAGAGGGGGGAGAGAGCAAAAGAAGGTAGAGAGAGCAAAAGAGAGGGAGAGCAAAAGCATAAAAGAGAGGGGAGAGAAAGCAAACGAGAGGGGGGAGAGAGAGCAAACTAGAGGGGGGAGCTTCTGAAGCTTCAGGCATCTGCCGCATATGGAGCCGGAGCATGATCGGTGCTACGCCTCCATATGAGGCCAGATGCATGATCGTTACAGATAGTGACACTGTGTGTGTCACCATCTGTAACGTTCTTCTAGTGGTAGAGGTGTGGGCAAACTGATCTGTCATGGACGACCGGGCGTGAAGGGGGTGGGGCCAGCTGTGCATGATGTGTGCGGGGTCGGGGCATGATGGAGGCAGAGCCGGGGCATGGCATGGTCGGGGCCAGGCGGGAGCAGTCATGGCTGTCTTTGTGAGAGGGCACAAGAGGGGTGAGAGAGAGCAAAAGAGGGGGGAGATAGAGAAGGGTGAGAGAGATCAAAAGAAAAGGGGGGAGAAAGGAAAAGAGAGGGGGAGAGAGCAAAAGAGGGGGGAGAGAGCAAAAGAAGGGAGAGAGAGCAAAAGAGAGGGAGAGCAAAAGCATAAAATAGAGGGGAGAGGGAGCAAATGAGAGGGGGGAGAGAGAGCAAACTAGAGGGGGGAGCTTCTGAAGCTTCAGGCATCTGCCGCATATGGAGCCAGAGCATGATCAGTGCTACACCTCCATATGAGGCCAGATGCCTGATCGTTACAGATGGTGACACTGTGTGTGTCACCATCTGTAATGATCTTCTACTGGTAGAGGTATGGGCAAACTGATCTGGCATGGACGACCAGGCGTGAAGGGGCGGGGCCAGCCATGCATGATGTGTGCGGGGTCTGGGCATGATGGAGGCAGAGCCGGGATATGGCATGGGTGGGGCCAGGCGGGAGCAGCCATGGTTGTCTTTGTGAGAGCGCACAAGAGGGGTGAGAGAGAGCAAAAGAGGGGGGAGATAGAGAAGGGTGAGAGAGATCAAAAGAGAAGGGGGGAGAAAGGAAAAGGGGAGAGAGCAATAGAGGGGGGGAGAGAGCAAAAGAGGGGAGAGAGAGCAAAAGAGAGGGAAAGCAAAAGCATAAAAGAGAGGTGAGAGAGAGCAAACGAGAGAGTGGGAGAGAGAGCAAACTAGAGGGGGGAGAGAGAGCAAAAGAGATGGGGGAGAGCAAAATAGAGGGGGGAGAGTAAAAGAGAGGGGGAGAGAAAAAGAGAGGGGGAAAAGAGAGCAAAAGAGAGGGGGAGATAGAGAGCAAAAGAGAGGGGGAGAGAGCAAAAGAGAGGGGGAGAGAGAGAGCAAAAGAGAGGGGGAGAGAGAGAGCAAAAAGAGAGCAAATGGAAGGGGTAGAGAGAGCAAAAGAGAGGGGAGAGATAGAGCAAATGGAGGGGGGAGAAAGAGCAAAAGAGAGGGGAGAGAGAGAGCAAAAGAGAGGGGAGAGAGAGAAAGAAAGAGAGGGGAGAGAGCAAAAGAGAGGGGAGAGAGAGCAAAAGAGAGGGGAGATAGAGAGCAAAAGAGAGGGGAGAGAGAGAGCAAAAGAGAGGGGAGATAGAGCGCAAAAGAGAGGGGTGAGAGAGTGCAAAAGAGAGGGGAGAGAGAGAGCAAAAGAGAGTGGATAGAGTGAGCAAAAGAGAGGGGGGAGAGAGAGCAAAAGAGAGGGGAGAGAGCGCAAAAAATTGTGGAGAGAGATCAAAAGAGAGTGGAGAGAGAGAGCAAAAGAGAGTGGAGAGAGCAAGCAAAAGAGAGGGGAGAGAGAGAGCAAAAGAGAGGGGAGAGAGAGAAAGAAAGAGAGGGGAGAGAGCAAAAGAGAGGGGAGAGAGAGAGCAAAAGAGAGGGGAGATAGAGCGCAAAAGAGAGGGGAGAGAGAGTGCAAAAGAGAGGGGAGAGAGAGAGCAAAAGAGAGTGGAGAGAGTGAGCAAAAGAGAGGGGGGAGAGAGAGCAAAAGAGAGGGGAGAGAGCGCAAAAAAGTGTGGAGAGAGATCAAAAGAGAGTGGAGAGAGAGAGCAAAAGAGAGTGGAGAGAGCAAGCAAAAGAGAGGGGAGAGAGAGAGCAAAAGAGAGGGGAGAGAGAGAGAAAAAGAAAGGGGAGAGAGAGAGCAAAAGAGAGGGAGGAGAGGAAGAGCAAAAGAGAGGGGCGAGAGGGAGAGCAAAAGAGAGGGGGGAGAGGGAGAGCAAAAGAGAGGGGCGAGAGGGAGAGCAAAAGAGAGGGGGGAGAGGGAGAGCAAAAGAGGGGGGAGAGGGAGAGCAAAAGAGAGGGGGAGAGGGAGAGCAAAAGAGAGGGGGAGAGAGAGCAAAAGAGAGGGGGGAGAGAGCAAAAGAGGAGGGATAGAGCAAAAGAGAGGGGGGAGAGCAAAAGAGAGGGGGGAGAGAGAGCAAAAGGGGTGGTGAAAGAATCCACCTGGATGGCAGGGTAGTGAAAGAATCCACCTGTATGCAGTGTAAGCTGCATCCAGGTGGATTCCAAAAATGGCAGGGTGGTGAACAAATCTACCTGGTGGTGAAAAAATCCACCTGGATGCTCCTTTCACCACCCTGCCATTTTCGGAATCCACCTGGATGGCAGGGTGGTGAAAGAATCAACCTGAATGCAGCGTAAGCTGAATCCAGGTGGATTCTAAAAATGGCAGGGTGGTGAACAAATCTACCTGGTGGTGAAAAAATCCACCTGGATGCTCCTTTCACCACCCTGCCATTTTCGGAATCCACCTGGATGGCAGGGTGGTGAAAGAATCAACCTGAATGCAGCGTAAGCTGAATCCAGGTGGATTCTAAAAATGGCAGGGTAGGAAAAGAATCCACCTGGATGCAGTGTAAGCTGCATCCAGGTGGATTCTTTCACCACCCTGCCATTTTTTGAATCCATCTGGATGTCAGGGTGGTGAAAGAATCCACCTGGATGCAGCATAAACTGCATCCAGGTGGATTCCGAAAATGGCAGGGTGGCTCTGTCACCACAATAGATCACCCTTCGAAAAATGGCAGGGTGGTTCTGTCACCACAAATGACTGCCCTCTGGGCAGACTTTCCCACTTATTTATATAAAAAAGAGTTACAAAATAGGTTGTGGACAGAAACAGGGGCATCAGGACGGGGTCATTTGGCCCTTGATAAATCGGCCCCAATTAGACCAACTTGTGTGAACTGCTTACACAAGAATTTTGAGAGAGTTTCAGACATACCCTCGGATATCCTCTGTTCAGTCCAGGCAACTCCCATTTTGCTCCTATTTTCTAAAGATTTTTTTTTATCTACAATAGAGAAAAGTGCAATGTATTTAGTAAAAGATACACCTAAATATACATAGTATGATTATAATGTGTTAATGAAACATGGAAACTTTAAAAACATAATCATAATTTGTATTTTTTTTTTTATCTAAATGCATTAACTTACAAATTACAAAGTTCAAAGTTTAAATGTAATAATACTGAAAGGACCCAACCTGAAGCATAAAGTAAAATACAAATCACGAAGTGTAAGTGACGTGTAACAAAACTGTCATATTATGCAGCACTATATTGCACTGGGCTTGTTTCTCCTTCACATACAAAAATGTAGAGAAAACCCCTTTGAGAAGAATGGCAACATTTTAGAATTTTAGAATCTTGTGAAAGATCTTGCAGTGCTGGAGTGTTCTGTCCTTTTTCTTTCAGCATTCAGTGAATTCAGCCCCATTCAAGTGTGCGCTACAAAATATCTCCAAGCAGTAGAATAATTTATCATTATGTCCATATCATTAGAGTAAACCTAAAAAATATCTCGTTTTGAAACCCAGGATCTGCACCATTATGTATCAATCTATTTCTACCTTTTGTTATTGCTGATTGATTGTTCTTTAAATTTTCAAGACCAATGTACAGCACAAAATACCTTCCATCTTTGGCAACAAAGGTGTCAGAAATTAGAAGTTTAATGAAGAGTTTAGATGATTTGGTGGCAGAATTTAGGTGGTTTGGGATGGACACAATGTAGTTCATAGTGGGATTAAGGTGGTCATTGGAGTTGGCTAGTGACCTGAGGTACAGTCAAAGACAGTTTGATTGGACATTCCAAGTATTGGCCTTCCTAGGTGGAATTAAGAATTCCCCTTATTTCACTATGTTAAAAAAAACATATATATGTTAGGGAACATGCATGAGGGACAATGGGACAGAGCTTACAAAACAAGGACATTTTGAATAACTCAAGTCAGTTGGGAGTGATTTTGAGGTTTAACTTTTTCACTGTACCCACATCTATATTCATAATCAATTATAAGCATGCTCGCAAAAATAGAAACAAAGTGAAACTAAAGAGGGGTTTGAGACTAGGAGGTGCTATCTTTTAAAGGCAAGAACAAAAATTGAGTGTTTTTAGGGCTGTAGATAAATAAATATACACAAAAGGGGGAAAAAAATCCTTCAATACAGTATGTTACTTATATGCAATCAATAGAGCAATAATACAATGCTTTAAGTGTTTAACACCTGCAAATGGTTAAGCACATGGTTAAGTCAAATCCAAAACAGCAATGCACTACTAGGAACTAGCTGAATACTTTTGGCAAGCCAAAGGCAAGAGATAAATGTGATAGTCACCAATCACAGCTAGCTCCCAGTAGTGATTTGCTGCTGTATATATCCTTTTCAACAAAGTGTAGCAAGAGAAAAAAGTAAATTTGATAATTGAAGTGAAGTGTTTACAAATTGAATGCTGTAATCTGAATCATGAAATTTTAATTTTGACTTTTATGTCCATTTAAACAAGCCTAGAATATTTAATCAATAACACATGTTGTGAGACCAATGTTGTTTCAAAAAATTAAAAATTAAAATTCAATTTTATACACAACATACTAAATATATAGGGGAAGATTACAAATGGAATAATATTTAATGCTCCCGCTTGCTCACTATCTTCTCTAGAAATACGATTTTTTTTCGGCTCATACTGTTTGCGTGCCACTCGTAATGTGGCCCATAGTCTACCAAACATAGAAGCCATATTTTATTGCCCAATAGACTACAGTGAATTTGTCTCATTTTCTTCATGTGAAGAGCAGTGCAATGTCCCTTTTTAATTTCACATTAATATACAGATATCGATGTAGTGGTTCTCAATATAAAATACTCTATTGCATTTACCACATAGCATCATCTTTATGTAAAAATAAAAATCAACAATAATTTAAATAACATTTTGTTTAGATTTAATTCAGAATTTACAACAAAGGATTACAGAGATAACTTACAGATAATAATCAAAAACTTGACTTGAGGCAAACATTTTGTTTCTGTTATACATACACAACCAAGAAAAAGCATGGGGGCACGTCCAGGATTGACCTAGACAGTCTGGGTTTCAAACTGTGTACCCAGTTTTATTGCTTACACAGTACTGGGCACAGTTTTATTGCTTACACAGTACTGGGTACAGTTTTATTGATTACACAGTACTGGGCACAATTTTATTGCTTACACAGTACTGGGTACAGTTTTATTGCTTACACAGTACTGGGTACAGTTTTATTGCTTACACAGTACTGGGCACAGTTTTATTGCTTACACAGTACTGGGCACAGTTTTATTGCTTACACTGTACTGGGTACAGTTTTATTGCTTACACAGTACTGGGCACAGTTTTATTGCTTACACAGTACTGGGTACAGTTTTATTGCTTACGCAGGACTGGGCACAGTTTTATTGCTTACACAGGACTGGACACAGTTTTATTGCTTACACAGGACTGGACACAGTTTTATTGCTTACGCAGGAATGGACACAGTTTTATTGCTTACACAGTACTGGGCACAGTTTTATTGCTTACACAGTACTGGGCACAGTTTTATTGCTTACACAGTACTGGGTACAGTTTTATTGCTTACACAGGACTGGGCACAGTTTTATTGCTTACACAGGACTGGGCACAGTTTATTGCTTACACAGGACTGGGCACAGTTTATTGCTTACACAGGAATGGACACAGTTTTATTGCTTACACAGGAATGGACACAGTTTTATTGCTTACACAGTACTGGGTACAGTTTTATTGCTTACACAGGACTGGGCACAGTTTATTGCTTACACAGGAATGGACACAGTTTTATTGCTTACACAGGAATGGACACAGTTGTATTGCTTACACAGGAATGGACACAGCTGTATTGCTTACACAGGAATGGACACAGTTGTATTGCTTACACAGGACCAGACACACAAAGCACACATATTTCAAAAGTGTGCACAGCCCAGGAAGACTGCACTTTTTTTTTGGTGGTGGTCAGGAGAGAGAGCTAGTTTGGGGAGAAACCACACCTACTAGTTATTTAGAAGATCAGTCTGTGGTTTGTGATTGAATGGCATGCAGAGGGAAAGCATCAGAGTTAGCGCTCTAGTGGTAACTAAGTAAGTAAGCCTGCTTAAAGGAAAGGGCAATTTTTGTCATGAAGCTGTTTTCCAAATGTGCTTCCGGTGATCTCAATAAGCACAGAGAAGGAGGGAGGATCACCATGCAGTGATTGGAGATAAAAGCAGTATCTGTGATGGATTAACAGTAACTTTACTTGTCACATTGACATTATGAGGGATATTTATCAAGCCGTCAACCGTAAATACGCTGGAATTCCGCAGCGTAATTGTGGCGAGCTTGATTCGACCTAGTTATCAAAGCCTACAGACCGGCAAAAGTTGAAATTTGTGACGTAACATACGATCCGCCAGTCTCAATCTGACACAGATCGATGCTTACGTCATTACAGATGTTCCGAATACAAATTCGGCACTATCTGACAACTTTTGCAAGTTATCAAATTTCTAACAGGTGCACTCGCCACTATTCCGGCCCAGCGTACCTGGTTTTCAATCCGCTACCCTGGAGGCCGTGGATTCCATAGGAATCAATGGGAGTCTGAAAGCAGCGAAAGCTTATGATCGATGCAGCCAGATATCCCATTGATTTCTATGGTAGAAAACCAGTAAAGTTTACACCTAACACCCTAACATAAGCCCCAAGTCTAAACACCCCTAATCTGCCGCCACCACCTACATAATGTTATTAACCCCAATCCTGCCGCTCCCAGACCCTGCCGCAACTGTAATAAAATGATTAACCTCTAAACCCCTTGCCTCCCACATCACTACCACTAACTAAACCTATTAACCCCTAAACCACCAGCCCCCCACATCACCATAAATTAAATTAAGCTATTAACCCCTAAACCTTACAACCCGCTAACTTTACATTAAATATTAACTCATCATCTTATAATAAATTAAAACTTACCTTTAGAATTAAAATAAACTATATTAAACTATTAATTAATCTACCCTAACTATTATACTACAATTACATTAAACTAACAATTAAATTAACTATATTACATATTTAAAAACCTAACCCTACTCAAGTTATTTAAATCTACTATTAAAAATTACTAAATTACTAAAAAACTACAAAAAATAAAAAACACTAAGTTACAAAAAATAAAAAAAACACAGTATCAAAAATAAAAAAGAATTACACCTAATCTAAGAGCCCTCAAAATAAAAAAATAAAATAAAAAAAAACCCTAGCCTCTAAACTACCAATGACCCTTAAAAGGGCCTTTTGCTTGGCATTGCCCCAAAGAAATCAGCTCTTTTACCTGTAAAAAAAAAAATACAAACACCCCCCCAACAGTAAAACCTACCACCCACACAACTAACCCCCCCAAATAAAACCCTATCTAAAAAACCTAAGCTCCCCATGGCCCTTAAATGGACATTTGTATGGGCATTGCCCTTAAAATGGCATTTAGCTCTTTTACTGCCCAAAGTCCCTAACCTAAAAATAAAGCCCACCCAATAAACCACTAAAAAACACTAACCACCGACTTACAGTTTTCGAAGACCGGACATCCATCCTGATTCAAGCGGAAGAAGTCCTTAGCGAACCTGGCAGAAGTCTTCATCCAAGCAGGCAGAAGTCTTCATCCAGACGGCATCTTCTATCTTCATCCATCCGGCGTGGAGAGGCTCCATCTTCAAGACATCCGGCGCGGAGCATCCTCTTTTTACGATGGTCAACGACAAATGAAGTTTCCCTTTAAGGTACGTCATCCAAGAAATCTATCAGCCAATAGGAATTAAAGGGGGAAAAATCCTATTGGCTGTTGCAATCAGCCAATATGATTGAGCTTTTATCCTATTGGTTGATCCAATCAACCAATAGGATTGAGCTCCCATTCTATTGGCTGTTTAGAATAGCCAATAGAATGCAAGCTCAATCCTATTGGCTGATTGGATCAGCCAATAGGATGAAAGATCAATCCTATTGGCTGATTGCAACAGCCAATAGGATTTTTTCCCCTCGCCAGAAACACGGGGCTTCAAGCTCCAATCGGAGCTTGATAGATATGCCCCAATGTGTGCATGAACAAAATGTGCACAATTTGTTAATGGAAGTAATCTGGAAAAAAAACATTTTTAATTGTATGCTTTATATTAATTGCTAATTTTTGCCTAGATTACGAATCTTGCGTTAGCCTTAAAAATCAGCATTGATGGGTCCCAACGCTGCTTTTTAACACCCGCTGGTATTACGAGTCAGGCAGGTACAGGTGTACCGCTCACTTTTTTTCCGCGATTTTAGCATACCGCAAATCCCCTTACGTCAATTGCGTATCCTATGTTTTTAATGGGATTTGCCTAACTCCAATATTACGATTGCTAGAAAAAGTGAGCGGTAGACCCTCTCCTGTCCAGACTCCTACCGCATTTAAAAGTCAGTAGTTAAGAGTTTTATGGGCTAACGCCGTAGTATAAAACTCTTAACTAAAGTGCTAAAAGTACACTAACACCCATAAACTACCTATTAACCCCTAAACTGAGGCCCCCCCACATCGCAAACACTTAACTAAAATGTTTAACCCCTATTCTGCCGACTGGACATCGCCGCCACTTTAATAAATATATTAACCCCTAAACCGCCACACTCCCGCCTCGCAAACACTAGTTAAATTTTATTAACCCCTAATCTGCCATCCCTAACATCGCCGACACCTACCTACATTTATTAACCCCTAATCTGCCGCCCCCAACGTCGCCGCTACTATATTAAATGTATTAACCCCTAAATCTAATTCTAACCCTAACCCTAACACCCCCCCTACCTTAAATATATTTTTAAAAAATATAAATAAAATTTCTACAATTAATTAAATTATTCCTATTTAAAACTAAATACTTATCTGTAAAATAAACCCTAAGCTAGATACAATATAACTAATAGTTACATTGTCGCTATCTTAGGATTTATTTTTATTTTACAGGCAACTTTGTATTTATTTTAACTAGGTACAATAGTTATTAAATAGTTATTAACTATTTAATAACTACCTAGCTAAAATAAATACAAATTTACCTGTAAAATAAACCCTAACCTAAGTTACAATTACTTCTAACACTACACTATAATTAAATTAATTCCCTAAACTAACTACAATTAATTACAATTAAATTAAATAAACTAAATTACGAAAAAAACAAACACTAAATTACAGAAAATGAAAAAGAAATTACAAACTTTTAAACTAATTACACCTAATCTAATCCCCCTAATAAAATAAAAAAGCCCCCCAAAATAAAAAAATTCCCTACCCTATACTAAATTACAAATAGCCCTTAAAAGGGCTTTTTGCGGGGCATTGCCCCAAAGTAATCAGCTCTTTCACCTGTAAAAAAAAAAATACAATACCCCCCCAACATTAAAACCTACCACCCACACACCCAACCCTACTTTAAAACCCACCCAATCCCCCCTTAATAAAACCTAACACTAACCCCTTGAAGATCACCCTACCTTGAACTGTCTCAAGTGGACCTCCAGACTGGCAGAAGTCTTCATCTGATCCGGCCAGAAGAGGACATCCAGACGTGCAGAAGTCTTAATCCAGGCAGCATCTTCTATCTTCTTCCATCCGGAGCGGAGTGGGTCCATCTTGAAGACATCCGACGCGTAGCATCCTCTTCAATCAAACGGCGAATGAAGAATGAAGGTTCCTTTAAGTGACGTCATCCAAGATGGCGCCCCTTCTATTCCGATTGGCTGATAGAATTCAGACAATCGGAATTAAGGTAGGAAAAATCCTATTGGCTGATGCAATCAGCCAATAGAATTGAGCTTGCATTCTATTGGCTGATTGGAACAGCCAATAGGATTGAACTTCAATTCTATTGGCTGATTGCATCAGCCAATAGGATTTTTCCTACCTTAATTCCGATTGGCTGATGGGATTCTATCAGCCAATCGGAATTGAAGGGACGCCATCTTGGATAACATCACTTAAAGGAACCTTCATTCTTCAGTCGCCGTCGGATGGAAGAGGATGCTCCACGTCGGATGTCTTCAAGATGGACCCGCTCCACTCCGGATGGAAAAGGATAGAAGATGCCGCCTGTATGAAGACTTCTGCCGGTCTGGATGTCCCCTTCTGGCCGGATCGGATGAAGAAATCTGCCCTCTGGAGGTCCACTTGTGCCCGGCTGAAGATGGCTCATGGTAGGGTGATCTTCAAGGGGGTAGTGTTAGGTTTTATTAAGGGGGGATTGGGTGGGTTTTAGAGTAGGGTTGGGTGGGTGGTGGGTTTTAATGTTGGGGAGTATTGTATTTTTTTTTACAGGTAAAAGAGCTTATTACTTTGGGACAATGCCCCACAAAAGGCCCTTTTAAGGGTTATTTGTAATTTAGTATAGGGTAGGGAATTTTTTTATTTTGGGGGGCTTTTTTATTTTATTAGGGGGATTATATTAGGTGTAATTAGTTAAAAAATTTGTAATTTCTTTTTTATTTTCTGTAATTTAGTGTTTTCTTTAGTTTATTTAATTTAATTATATTTAATTGTAGTTTAGGTAATTAATTTAATTATAGTGTAGTGTTAGGTGTAATTGTAACTTAGGTTAGGGTTTATTTTACAGGTAAATTTGTACTTATTTTAGCTAAGTAGTTATTAAATAGTTAATAACTATTTAATAACTACTGTACCTAGTTAAAATAAATACAAAGCTGCCTGTAAAATAAAAATAAACCCTAAGCTAGCTACAATGTAACTATTAGTTATATTGTAGCTAGCTTATGGTTTATTTTACAGGTAAGTATTTAGTTTTAAATAGGAATAATTTAGTTAATTATAGTAAATTTATTTAGATGTATTTAAATTATATTTAAGTTAGGGGGGTGTTAGGGTTAGGGTTAGACTTCGGTTTAGGGGTTAATAAATTTATTATAGTGGCAGCGACGTTGGTGGCGGCAGATTAGGGGTTAATAAATTTAATATAGTTGCGGCAACGTTGGGGGGGCAGATTAGGGGTTAATAAATAAAATGTAGGGTTCGGCGATGTTGGGGGCATCAGGTTAGGGGTTCATAAGTATAATGTAGGTGGCGGCGGTGTCCGGAGTGACAGATTAGGGGTTAATAATATAATGTAGGTGGCGATGATGTCGGGGGCGGCAGATTAGGGTTAATAAGTGTAAGATTAGGGGTGTTTAGACTCGGGGTTCATGTTAGGGTGCTAGGTATAAACGTAATTTTTCTTCCCCATAGGAAACAATGGGGCTGCGTTAGGAGCTGAACGCTGCTTTTTTGCAGGTGTTAGGTTTTATTTCAGCCAGCTCAGCCCCATTGTTTCCTATGGGGAAATCGTGCATGAGCACATTTTACTTGCTTACCGCTACCGTAAGCAACGCTGGTATTGAGGTGAGGTGTGGAGCTAAATTTTGCTCAACGCTCACTTTTCTGAGGCTAACGCCGGGTTGCAGAAAACTCGTAATACCAGCGTTGTCTTAAGTAAGCGGTGAGAAAAAAAGGAGCATTAGCACTGCACAGCCTTACCGACAAAAACTCGTAATCTAGCCGTTTATTTTTACTTTCATTTTCTAATGTCCCTTTAGGGAGGACAATGGAAAGCACCACCGCAAGAAACAAAGAAGAGACACCTTTCTTGCAACATAGGATTTGTGTATATGCTTAGTAAAAGGAATGCTTTATGTTTTCTTGTTTTTTTTTCTTTTAAGTTACTTTCATTCCCAAGTAATTTTCACATAGTTTTCATGCAGAATTTCTGAGCTAGATTTAATTTTTCTTTTATGTAAGTTTTGCGATGTTTTAACCCCTTGGCGACCGAGGTCGTGTCAGGCACGTCCTACAACCGAGATCGTTTCCAGACGCTCAAACAGTATTGCAGAGATACATCAATGTTGAGGCATCCTGTAATACTGTTCCTGACTGCCGAGCTCTATTTTGATCGCTCCCACAGAGTGATCACTTCCGGTTTCATTCCACGTGGAGCCCAGCAGTCAGGCAGAGCATCGGAAGCCATTGGACAGGCTTCTGATGCTCTGTAAGTGTGCTAAGTGCCTCGGTGGGTCGAGGCATTTAGTAAAATAATAAAAATATTTTTATTTTTTATAAAATAGCCCCATATATCCCCCCTCTTCCATGTGACTTCAAAGATGGTGATGCCCGGAGCATCATGGGCTTCTAGCAGTGTCCCTAGCATACCTCATCATAGTGGCAAGCTAGGGTCATCCAATCTGAGCTTGCCACAATAAAAAAAAAATGACGGATCATGTCAATATTAGTAAATATTGACTCTCACCACTGTGGATCTCCCTCCCTCTCCTCACTTGCATTTTTGTGGGAGAGAGAGATATTTGTTAAAAATTGTGAGACCCAAAGGTTCTTTTCAGAGCCAATAACCCCTAGCTTGCCAGTGATCACTATAAATCACTGACAGTAGCACAGCAGCACCTTTTTGCTCTCTGTGCATTTTTTTAGGGGTTAATTTTTTTTTACTATTTTTTTGTAAGACCCAAAGGCTATTTTCAGATCCATTTAGCTAGTTTTAATTAATTTTTGTAACAAATTGTGAGACCCAAAGGTCCTTTTCAGAGCCATTAACCCCTAGCTTGCCAGTGATCCCTATAAATTACTGGCAGTAGCACAGCAGCACTTTTTTGCTCTCTGTGTATTTTTTAAGGGGTTAATTTTTTTAGTATTTTTTTGAGAGCCAAAGGCTCTTTTCAGAGCCATTTAGTTAATTTAAATTTAAATTTTGTGTACATTTTTTTAGTATTTTTTTTCTCTGTGTGACATATAAAAAATAAATCATGTCACAGAGAACATATAGTGCTGAGGAGGTGTATGCCATCCTTGCGTCAGTCAGACGCCTCTATGTCTGACTAAGACCCCAATGTTGACCCTGCTATATGCTCAGATACATCATTAGATACAATCTCAACTGATAGTGATGTATCTGTGGCTGCTATCCCCCTGCTAGCCCCCTGCCAGAAGGAGACATTTTTCTCCAGCTGCGATTGCTGCTGAAGAGTGGGTAACACCTCATCACCAGAGGCCCAAACTAATTTATATGCCCACCAGTTCCATGCTGCAAAGCCTGACACTTTTTTGGCAAAGCAGCAATGGGCCCCCATCGATGTGTCAGAATTTAAAAAATTCTGGGCATTGACTATGCTGATGGGCATCATAAAGAAACCCTCCATCTGCTCCTACTGGAGCAGTAGCCCCATTTGCTCTACCCACATTTTCTTCTAGAGTATGTCAATGAAGAGGTATGAAATGATTCTACATTTCATGCACTTTAGTGACAACAGCCTGTGCCCCCGTAGGGAGCATCCCCAGTTTGACAGAATGTATAACATCCACCCCCTGATTACCGACTTTACTTCCAGGTTTGCAGAGGCTTATACACCTGGAAGGAATATATGCGTGGATGAATCCCTGATGAAGTATAAGGGAAGACTGGAATTCAAGCAGTATATTCCTTCCAAGCACTTCAGATATGGGGGCCTAGTTATCAAGCCGTCAACCTCAAATACGCTGGAATTCCACAGCGTATTTGTGGCGAGGCTGATTCGCCTTAGTTATCAAAGGCTTCAGACTGGCAAAAGTAGAATTTTGTGACGTAAGCTTCGATCCGACACAGATCGATTCTTACGTCACTCCAGATGTTCCGCACACAAGTGCGGCACAATCTCACTACTTTTGCTAGTTACCAAAAAAATAGCAGGTACGCTCGGCACTTTTACGGCCCAGCGTACCTGGTTTTCAATCCGCCAGCCTGGAGGCGGCGGATCCCATAGGAATCAATGGGAGTCTGACCATAGCGAAAGTACAAGTAGTACAGGTAGTTTAATTAATTAATTAATTTAATGATAGTTTAGTGTTAGGTTTAATTGTAACAGGTTAGGATTTATTTTACAGGTAATTTTGCATTTCTTTTAGCTAGGTAAGCTATTAAATAGTTAATAACTATTTAATAGCTATTGTACCTATTTAAAATAAATTGAAAGGTACCTGTAAAATAAAAATAAATCCTAAGATAGCTACAATATAATTATTATTTATATTGTAGCTATATTAGGGTTTATTTTATAGGTAAGTATTTAGTTTTAAATAGGATTAACTTAGTTAATAATATAAATATGATTTAGATGTATTTAATTAATATTTAAGTTAGGGGGGTGTTAGGGTTAGTGTTAGACTTAGGTTTAGGGGTTAATAATTTTATTACAGTGGCGGCGGTGTAGTGGGGGGCAGGATAGGGGTTAATAAATTTATTATAGGTGCCGACGGTGTAGGGGGGGCAGGATAGGGGTTAATAAATTTAATATAGGTTGCGGCGGGTTCAGGGAGCGGCGGTTTAGGGGTTAAACTATTTTTTTATTTGCGGCGAGGTGCGGGATCAGCAGGATAGGGGTTAATAACTTTATTACAGAGGGCAGCGGTATAGGGGGGGCAGGATAGGGGTTACTAGGTATAATGTAGGTGGCAGCGGTGTCCGGTTTAGGGGTTAATACATTTTTAATAGTTGCGGCGGGGTCTAGGAGTGGCAGTTTAGGGGTTAGTAACTTTATTTAGTTGCGGGGGGCTCCGGGGGCACCGGTATAGGGGGTAGAACAGTGCAGTTTAGTGTGGGTGCTTAGTGACAGGCTAGCAAGAAAGCTGTCAAACAGCCGAAGAGCAGCGAGATCGGATGAGTGATAACTCTCACAGTCCGCTGCTCATCGCCCCGCGGATTTTTGACAGCTTTTTTTGATAACTTAGGCATATTTTTTCAGGTCCGCGGCGGCGATGTGAGGCGAGCTTAGGCGGGCGTATTGGGCCGGTGAAGGCAGAAAAGTTGACGGCTTGATAACTACCCCCCATTGAGTAAAGGTGTATAAGCTCTGTGAGAGCGAGCCTGGGTAAACTCAGGCCTTCCAAGTGTATGAGGGAAAGGATATCCTCTTTGATGTTTTAGGCTGCCCAGAACATATGGGAACCACTAGCAAGATTGTCTGGGACCTGATTTTACCCCTGATGAACAAAGGGTACCACTTGTATGTAGACACTTTTTATACAAGTGTCCTTTTATTCAAGCTACTGTATTGTTTTGATACAATTGCGGTACAATTCGAAAAAAACCGCGCAGGTTTCCCAGGACAACTTGCACGCACCCGGCTACAAAGGGGGGAGATATCAGCTCTGTGCCAAGAGGAGCTGTTGGCAGTTAAGTACAGAGACAAGAAGGATGTATACTTTCTTACCCCATCCACACAGAGAGGACCGGAATATGGGTGGGGTTGTTCTTGCAGATCAAATGCTGCAGCCCTACCTAATTATGCAGAAGACAAGGGCCTGGTACAAAAAGGTTGCAATATACTTAATGCAGATTGCAACCCACAACCCTTTTTTGTTGTTCAAAAAAGCAAACCCTGCAATGAAACTGACTTTTTTACAGTTTCAGCTCCAGATCATTTTGGGGATATTGTACCAAGATGCACCTGCTCCCTGGGCGGTGATGGGAGAGAGCAGAGTTGGGGCTATCCATTTTATTTTCAAAATCCCCCCTACTGCGGCGAAGCAGAATCCTCAGAAAAAATTCAGAGTCTGTACCAAGAGGGGGCAGAGAAAGGACACCACCTTTTACTATCCTGATTGCCCTGGACAGCCTGGACTCTGCATTGGGGACTGCTGCAAGCGGTATCACACACTGGTAATTTTTTTTTTACATTTACCATTGTGTTTTGTTTGAGGGGGGGGTGTTTTTTTTGGGGGGGGTTGTTTAATGTTACTGAGGTTTTTTTTTTTTGGGGGGGGGGTTGGGGGGGTTTACTTTTACTGTGCCAGATTTTTAAATCTCACTGTTCTATTTTTTATAAGTTCTAAAATTGATGCTGTATTTTACCAAAACCCCTGTCAAACCTATGCATGGGGGTATGGGTGTACTCAGGGGGTCTTTCAGAAAACAACCTGGAGTGTTTTCTTGCAATAACTTAAAAAAGGCTATCCTAAATCATAGTCAAAAAGCAATGTGTGCGTGAAATTAAAAATTGAAAAAATACCACCATACACTTTTTGGCTAAAATGGTTGCATCAAAGGTATCAAAGTACTCCATATACAATACCTTGGGGTGTCAACATTTCAAATATATACACTTTCATGGCAATAAATAAATACAACTGGGGTATGCAATAGGTCCAGAACTAAAGATAGGCCTATCAGAAGAAATACTCTCACTTTCAACTCAAACTACAAGTCATACAATTGTAACTGAACCTTCCCCAAATCCTGGCACACCTATGCATGGGGGGCATGGATGTAATCAGGGGGTCTTGCAGAAAACAACCTGGAGTGTTTTCTTGCAATAACTTACAACAGGCTCTCCGAAATCATAGTCAAAAAGCAATGTGTGTGTGAAAATGAAAATTGAAAAATTACCACCATACACTTTCTTCAATTTGTTTGGCAAAATGGTTGTGTCAAAGGCATCAAAGCACTCCATATACAATATCTTGGGGTGTCAATGTTTCAAATATATACACTTTCATGGCAATAAGGCAATAAATAAAACTGGGGTATGCAAATAAATAAATTGGGGTATGTAAAAAGGCCCCCAAAAAGAAGATAGGCAAATAAGATATGTTAAATGTGAAAAAAAAATCACAAACACATCAGAAGTTTTGCATTGCAGCCCCCAAATAAACCTATGTGTATCACTGTACTCAGGAGATGTTGCTAAACACATATTGGGGTCTTCTTTAGCAGTAACACATAACAGGAGCTGAGAATCCATGCCTAAAGTACAATGTTTGTGGAAAAATAACACAAAAAATGACTGCCCAATAGTTTGACAAAGACTGATGGTTGAATTAGTGCATGAAAAGTGTTAAAATACCAGCTTTTCAAATTCCCTACGGTGTCTACTTTTAAAAAAAGATATGGTTTGAGGGAGTAAATTACATTGGCCTGCTTAAAAAATGTGCCAAATAGGACATGGGTGCATGGGATGTGAAAATTCCAAGTTGCAAAACTGGAATGCGCCCCTTAAAAATAAGGCCTTTTAGCCCCCTGAGAACCCGACAAACATATTCATGGGTGGTATCACTGTACTCAGGAGATGTTGTTGAACACATATTGCGATGTTTTTTTGTCAGTAACATGACATGAACGGAGGTGTTTTTTGTCAGTAACACATAACAGGAACTGAGAATCCATGCCTAAATTACAATGTGTGTGAAAATTAACAGAAAAAAAATGACTGCCCAATAGTTTGACAAAGACTAGTGGTTGAATTAGTGCATGGAAAGTGTTAAAATACCAGCTTTTCAAATACCCTAGGGTGTCTACTTTAAAAAAATATATGGATTGATGGGGTAAATTAAATTGGCCCGGCTTCAGAAATGTCCCAAATAGGACATGGGTGCATGATAACAGATGTGAAAATTTCAAGTTAGAAAACTGGAATACACCCCCTAAAAATAAGGCCTTTTAGCCCTCAGAGAAACTGACACACCTATACATGGGTGGTATCACTTTACTCAGGAGATGTTGTTGAACACATATTGGGGTGTTATTTGGCAGTAACCCTTAATGTCCCAAATAGGACATGGGTGCATGATAACAGATGTGAAAATTTCAAGTTAGAAAACTGGAATACACTCCCTAAAAATAAGGCCTTTTAGCCCTCAGAGAAACTGACACACCTATACATGGGTGGTATCACTTTACTCAGGAGATGTTGCTGAACACATATTGGGGTGTTATTTGGCAGTAACCCTTAATGTTCTCATTAAATGTATTCTTAAATTGCTATTTTGTCAAAAACTTTGGCATAGATTGGTGGTAAAATGGTTGCATGAAAAGATTCAAAATACCCCAAGTTTAATACCTTAGGTTGTCTTCTTTTAAAAAATATATACATGTGAAGGGTTATTCAGGGATTCCTGACAGATATCAGTGTTAAAATGTAACTATCGCTAACTTTGAAAAAAAAAAAAGTTTTGGAAATAACAAAGTGCTACTTGTACTTATTGCCCTATAACTTACAAAAAAAGGAAAGAACATGTAAACATTGGGTATTTCTAAACTCAGGACAACATTTTCAGAAACTATTTAGCATGGGTGTTTTTTGGTGGTTGTAGATGTCAACGTTAGAAAAAGTGTGTTTTTTTCAATTTTTTCATCATATTTTAGAAATTATAAGATATGATGAAAATAATGGTATTTTTGGACAGTCCATTTATTGGCGAGAAAAACTATATATAATATGTATGGGTACAGTAAATGAGTAAGAGGAGAATTACAGCTAAACACAAACACAGCAGAAATGTAAAAATAGCCCTGGTCCAAAACGGTAAGAAAATTAAAAAGTGCTGTGGTCACTAAGGGGTTAAACAGCTGTTGATTTATATAAATTAATTTAAACTTTATTCATGTAAAGGTGACCATGTTAAGTTTTCATTACATTGTGAAAGAAATAAAGCTTAGCAATGAAGCAAGTGAATACAATGCTTTTGCATATGATCTTTTCACCACTTATATTAGATGTTCATTTTCATAAAAGATAATTTTTTTGATGGAAACCAAAATGAATAATAATAAATAAAAAAAAAAAACATAGAATCTCAGTAAAATTGCCTAACAAAAGAAATCAAATAGCTGGTTTGCTTGCTTCCTACAATTGTTAACAGACTATGGATATTTTATCCAATTTGGGGGTTAATCACAATGTACGTGTTTTGTGGAAGATAACAATTAGTTAACTTTGACAATTATTGTCAGTTTGTTCTGACAGGAATCGCAATCCTAAATTATTTTTAATACACCGGAAGCTTGAAATCTTTACCTACAGACAACAACATGAAATGATTGTTGACATTGCTAATCTCACTATGTCATAATCCAAAAACTAAATATGCAGTTTTAATGACAAAATGGCTATTGTGTGGGTTTAGCGAATACATCACATGTTCATTGATCATTTTTTTAATAGTGTTGTGATGCAAATAGATGACATGTGTGAAACCTCTTGTGCTCGAAAGCATAGAGTAGTTGTGTCTTTTTAAGGGATTCAAACAGGTACATTATCAGTATAGAGGAAATGTTTGTTTCTTTGGTTATTAATTTGCTCATTTTTATTACTTGGAAAGTACTTATTATTAATATTTTTAGGATCACTAAATACAGTAGAATTTAAAAATTGGCAAATACACAATAAAAAGACAATGCAATGGCATGTACTTTGAATTTGAAATGAGCAGTAGAATATTTTCTGTCAAATTTCAAAGCTAATCTAATTTTGCTTCCCCCTGTATCATTTGACAACAGCCATCTAATCACAAAATGTGTATACGTATATACTGTGCACTTTTGCACACACTTAGGCCTAGATTCCAAGTGATGTGGTTATAATAGTGCAGGAATTGATACACAATGTCACTGGAGCGCAATAACATTAGTGCACAACTTAATATAACAAGTCCATGGTAAAGCCTGTTAATCAGAGAAGGGTTAGCGTGGTCGACTGTGCTCAAGCACAACCTATACTTAATGGATAATGCAAAAATGCTAACTTGGATTCATATTAAAAGTTATATTTTGCACTCAAAACTGCGCTAGAATATTTAGCGTGACATGAGACTGGAAGTAAACTGTAAGGGCAAAATAAAAGTTGCACAAAACACATAAAACAAATTGCACACATATATACTTTTTCTAATAAAAATATATAATTTTAATATTAGTAAAAAGGTTTGGGCACCTATATTTATATACATAAGTGTATATATGTGTACAGTATGTGTATTTATGCGTTTATAGGTGTAAATATGTTTAAACACATACATATATTTATACGTATATAAACAAATAAATACACATGTATACACATATAACTATATATAACTATATATATATATATATATATATATATATATATATATACGTATAAACTTTGCGCTCTAACCAGTCAAATACTTTAAATATGCAATATAATTTTTGTTCATTTTTAGTGTGTTTTGAACAGAAATACCATAAATTATTATAAATATTTCTGTATATCTATATATATATCTATATATATATATATATATATCTATATATATATTATATATATATATATATATTATATATATATATATATATATATATATATATATATATACAATCTATCTATGTATATAGGTATGAATATATATTTTACCAAAAAAATCATATAGTGGCGGCGATGTCCGGTCGGCAGATTAGGGGTTAATAAGTGTAGGTAGGTGGCGGCGACGTTGGGGGCGGAAGATTAGGGGTTAATAAATATAATATAGGTGTCGGCGATGTTAGGGGCATCAGATTAGGGGTTCATAGGGATAATGTAGGTGGCGGCGGTGTACGGAGCGGCAGGTTAGGGGTTAATAGTATAATGCAGGTGGCGACAATGTTGGGGGTGGAAGATTAGAGGTTAATAAGTGTAAGGTTAGGGGTGTTTAGACTCGGGGTTCATGTTAGGGTGTTAGGTGTAGACTTAGAAAGTGTTTCCCCATATGAAACAATGGGGCTGCGTTAGGAGCTAAACGCTGCTTTTTTGCAGGTGTTTTTTTTCAGCTAGCTCAGCCCCATTGTATCCTATGGGGAAATCGTTCACGAGCATGTTTTTCCAGCTTACCGCTACTGTAAGCAACGCTGGTATTGAGGTTAGAAGTGGAGCTAAATTTTGCTCAACACTCACTTTTCTAAGGCTAACGCAGCCATTCAGAAAACTCGTAATACCAGAGTGGGATAGCATATGGTAGTCAGATCTGCGGCCTCTATTGGGCCTAAGGGTAGCATATAGTGAAAATATTATAGGGGGGATTCAGCGGGTAAGCACCACTCATAAAATAGGAGGGAGGGGCGGAGCCATATAGGGGATCTCCCTGTAAGGAGTAGTTGCACTTTAAATCTTATTGTCGTAGGGGCAATTATAGAATAGAACAACAGTAAGGGTCATATGTCATTAGAGTGCTTGAGATTTACAAGCCAGTTTACCAAAATATTAAATATTCTATAGGAATCTAACTAAAACATGAGCACCTTCAAGATCAACACATCCCAACCTATGTTAAATATCAACACAAAAAGTTTAGTTTAAACATAGTCATAGTTTCACCTAACAGTGAAGGACCTTGCAATGATACTGGTGCTGCTCAAGCTAGTATTATATCTCTAACTACAGTATGGATGTACATATAATATTATCATAGTAATCAATAAACCTAGTTGCAACAGGATATGACTAATAATGTAGGTTTTATAAGTTTCTCGCATTACAGCTATACACAGTGTCTAGCACTGGCTTATAATTATTTATATCATAGCTAGTGATCACAAATAAAGACTAATGGCACGATAGTTGAGAATAACATAGTTGTATTGTAAGGTCTAGGCTGCTCAACTAATGAACATCAGGGACAAGTTATTTATAACAGGTCTAATAGACATAAATATATCCTAATGTCACTATAGTGTAGTATCTCCTGATGTAGGGAGAGGGTAGAGTCAAATAAAGAGTTAAGTATTACCCTCATATAATGTTACTAAAAAACTTTGGCTTGGGTAGAGTATAAACAACTAGTGTAAAGTTATCTGCTTACTAGAAGCAAACTTATCTAAGGGGAGAGTACAGTAAATAGGTATGTGGGAGGTATATTTATACATATACAACTATACATATAGACCCCTAGAAGCTAATCTAATGCAACAAAAATACATTTCTTTTTATACAATAATATAAGCTAGACAAAACCCATATAGTAAAGTGCCAAACTCAGTCAGAAGGCATAAACCTCCTAAAGGCATAAGCATTCTATATAAGGGAAAATAGGGGATATGAAACACACAGATCCCCTTTCTGTGTCATTGTGGAAGGGAATATACCTGAGTGACTAATCAGTTATTTTCAACATATGTAGGCCCAGGTAAAAACGTTAACAGAATGCACTGGGGCTATGTTTAGGCTAAGGAGTATATTAGTTACAAAAGGGTCTCTTTCAGCTGTAAAATGGGGCATCTAAATGCAGAAATCTCAGCTAGCAGGCAAAATGGAAACTACTAAGTAAACAGACATCCTTAATAATATTTGGCTGTGGACAGACATACTCTAATAAGATAACAAAACGGTAGTGAATATCTAGTACACAATGATTCCCCTATCCAGAAACCTAGGCAAAGAGCAACCTTACTGTAGTGGGATAGAAAAAACACCACATTATGAAAACATAGGACAGCAAAACATAGTAGCCTAAAACGTCTGGTACTGTTAACAAATGTGCAAAACAGACATAACCCAATGAACTCTGTCACCTGTAAAAGAAGTATATTAGAATACAAATATACCTAATGGGGGTACCTCAGCAAGTATGAAATGTTAAGAAAAATGACTAAACCTGTTATGAGCTTATAAGCCTTATGGAATATGAGTGCTAATATTATCTAGATCACCACTCTCCACACAGGGAATGATAATTTGTGGATAACATGAGATTAACATATGGGCCATATATGACATCAATATATAAAATAATAACAATGTAGTGTAGACAACATGCAATGTATAGTGTTGTGGCTTGTAAAATAGCCTACCGATACTAGGGCAATGTGTAACCATCTGGATCCCCTAGCATATATGAAATATTAGATGACTTGATACAGAGTAGATGATCATCCCTTTCATCAATGTAGCATTACATTTTGAGCTTGAAATAGGTAAATCATGAAAACTTGGGGGGAGGGCAAGGGATCAAAAGTAAAATGATGAGGGGCATTAGAATATGAAATATCAATATAGGTAGGACAGGGGGGCTATTTGCTAAAGCTGTCGCAGAATAAAAGCTAGGCCACAAACTAGTAATGCTAAAGTAGTGAAAGGCCTGAACTTCTGAGACCTTTGGTAATACATGTAAACGTGTAATAAATCCCAGTAGGGAGGTATCTGTATATGTACCAACTACCCTGTGACATATCAAAAACTACAGGGTTTATAATTATAACATATATATGGTGTTTTGCAATCATAGGCGAAAGGCAGTGCTAGTTCAATAAACCCAGGTATGTCAAAGTAAGGGAAGATTATGTACCCCTGCTAGCATTGGTAAGAGCAATTACTATAGTAGGTAACCAAAACCTGCTAAGACCTGATGGGAAATCAGTACTACATATATTTGTGGTGTGGGGCTCTGTATGTTATAGAAGTATCTAGAGTACTCAATAGGGACGCCTATAGAAACAAGTTTCCCACCTAACATGTAATGAAGTTCCAAAGAAAGTATATGCAAAAACAATTATTACTGATCATCTGTAAGAGGATACAGTGCCCTAACTAGCTATTGAGCAGACATAAGGGCTGGTAGCAGGTATACACATGAAGAGTGTCCTCTTGGATCTCATACTGGGTTGCAGTCTCTTTGCAGAATCAAGTGGTAAGACTCAACGCAGGCAGACAGATGTATTGTGACCCCCCGGATCCCATATTGGATCGCGGTCCTTTTGCAGGAGCATGTGGCTCTCTTTTTCATGTGAAATAACCTTGGCAAATGCTTGACTATTAACACTGATCCAGCAAATAAAAACCAGGGAACCAGTGTGAAATGCCTCTGCGTGCGGCTCAAAGAGTAAGCTCAACCCCGCATCTCGTAACTCTGGGCTATCCCAATGCTTTCTGAAGCTAGTGCATCGTGGCTCACCAATATAGCTCTTCACGGCCTCTCCGATTGTCTCAGAATAATACACCATCTCATCAGCACAATCAGAGGGCTTGAGGGATCGCCACCAAAGTGCGCTTTCAGTAGTAGGGGTTTCCTCCTCACTTAAGGGCCGTGTGGGTAGGTCTCGCATTTCCTCCTCATCCTCATGTTGTTCTACTCTGATGACTCCTTGTCCGTCACTCTGGGCCACCACATTAACGGGGCTGTATTCAGGCATCGGACTTTCCAGCAATTGGAGGAGGTGCTGTTTCATACTGCTAAAATGGTCATCTAGCAGCAGTTGTACACGAGCCTCCCATTTGTCCACAATATGCATAAGTCCTGCGCCAGCCGGATCGTGCATTTCGTCTCTCAGGTACATGATGAGTATGTGCTTCACATGTATGTCCGCTTCATCTTTGATAGAGGGTATTGTAGTGACTCCCTTGCTTTTAACTGCCTCACGAGCCAGAAGGAGATGCTTAGAATCTGTGTGTTAGGCCGTAATATCTGCCAGGAGTGTCTTTTCGCTAGACTTTTCAGTGTGTAGGCTCCTTAACCTCTAGGGTCCCAACACCAAGCAATTAGATAAGTCCGAGTGGCCGCAAAATTTGATTTTTATATAGAAAGTTGCAGGAGCTATTGCGATGTGCGACCGCTCAGTCTCTCAGTTGGCTCCGCCCCCCAAAAGAAGACAGTTTTATTAAAGGATCATTAAATCCATAATATTTATTTAATGTTTCAAATAGAGAATGCAATTTGAAATAACTTTTCAATTTACTTATTTTATCTAATTAGCTGCATTCTCTTGATCTCCTTTGTTGAAGAAACAGCAACGCATATGGATGAGCCAATAACATGAGCCATATATGTGCCACCAGTCAGCAGCTCCTGAGCCTACTTAGTTATGCTTTTCAACAAATGATACCAAGAGAACTAAACAAATTAGGTAACAGATGTAAATTGGAAATTTGTTTAAAATTGCATGCTCTATCCAAATCATGAAAGAAAAACATTTTGGGTTTCATGTCCCTTTAACATTAAAATTATTTAAAACTGTAAGTAGTTCTCATTATACAGAACAGATTTAGTTCTAATATTGGAGTCACACTATATTTAACGTGTTATTGAATGCTCAACAATATTCTCTATTTATACTAATAATAAAACTTGCCAATATTATTTCATTCTCTATGGCTGCAAAATTATTTAAATTATGAAAAGCTTTTCTCATATGTTTCCCATAGCTGTAGGATAATAAAAATAGTGAAAACCTCAACATTTAAGGACACAAATTAACTAAAACAGTTTTACTGATTGCACAGTACATAATGTTCATATTATACATTGGCTATATACATAAGAAAAAGAATGCTTATTTTTCATCTGAGGCTACTGCCAAACACTGATTCAGCATTAGAATTGGCAACAATTTCATATTCATGTGAGCTATATGGGAAATGTCTAATTACAATGTATTCTCAGACAGATTATTAATGCTTAGATTTCTGTATTTAAAGAAATATTCTTATGGGTCATTGATTTTTTTCTTTTCTTTTTTTTTTTTCTTATGTTAAATTAATCATAGGTTTATTAATAGTCTTCATAGATTTCTAGAAACACCCATTAGGCAATACACAATGTTCTAGAAGTTGGTACATTATCCTTATCCGTACCCTGGGCTAACAAAAGTTAATGGTAAATAGTTTTACCATTAACTTGTAATAGTGGTATTACAAGTTAATGTTAAAAAAGATTTTCCAGAGAATGATAATCTGTTCAACATTTTTTAGTGCTCCCTAAATTTTTAATGTATAGCGCAGGGTACGCTATAATTGCGCATATTACAAGTAGTAAGTATATCCACTGCTACAGAATACCCTTGAGAAAGTCTGCATAGCAGCAGATGAAATGCATAAGGTTACAGATACCCTATAGCAGAAGGATACTTAAAACGGTGATGGGCCATTTACATCTAAAGCCATTACATGAGTGATAACTGCAGCATACAGTAGCAGTCATTGGACTCAGCAAGACTGTCATCCCCCATTTATTTTTTATTATAAGCATATTAATGTTACACTTCTAGTAAGTGCATTTATATCAGATTTTTAATGTTAATAAACATGGTCACTTTAAAACATGGATACACTCTCTTTATATATATAATAACTCATAAAAATAAATTTAGCGCTACTGGATACCTGAAGTAAAGTGTTGAGGTATCAATTCATGCAAAACACATGTGTAATATAATAATACATCTATACCGTATATATATATATATATATATATATATATATATATATATATATATATATATATATATATATATATATATATATATATAAAATAGAAGGAGGTTTGTTTTAACATAACAGTGAATGAAAGGGATATGGTAAATGACAAGGTGTTGGAATGGGAAGAGCTCAAATGTGTCTATGTGGATTTGCTTGTGTGTATGTAAGTCAATGTACATATGTATACATGTGTGCATACACAAACACAAATAATATATACAGGCATACCATAGAGATATGGTGGGTTCGAATCCACAACAATAAAGAGAATAAGACATTAAAGGACCACTCAATGCAGTAGAATTGAATAAATAACAAGTGCGTAATAAAAAGATATTGATTTTACACCTACTCCTGAATTTCAAATAAGCAGTAGATTTTTTGTCTGACAAATTTATATTTTCTCACATTTTTACGGCCCCCTGTACCATGTGACATACCTCAGCCAATCACAGACTAGTACACGTATACCCTCTAAATTTGTGCACTTGCTCAGTAGGATCTTGTTCCCCAGAAAGTATGAATATAAAAAGACTGTGGAGTGCTAATAAACACTCCCGATCGAGCATTGACTGCGCTAAAAGTTTTACTTCCTGCACGTCGGGTTGCGCTAGTATAATATGTTGAATGTAAACTGTTTTTGCTTGCGAGCTAACCCATTGAGTGTAAAAACCCAAAGTTAGAATATCATGTTCACGTTCATGTTTTCCCTCTTAGAAGTCAATGGAGCAAAAAAAAGTGAAATAAAAACTAATACCCTAATCGCGAGCAAACCCAATCTTATATTCTCATGTGCGCTAAGCCGAATATATCACATTCCAATGTTCTTCATATACAAGAATATGTTCTATTTATTCATAAATACATAAAATGTGTAAGGAAAGAATTATACCTCTTAGGAGACATTGTTCACTTTTGCACTTTTATCTGGAGCACACACTCATTCTTAAGGAAAGGTATGTTTGTCTCACACTTGTCTCACACAGTCTCATTGCAGAGCACACACTCATCCCTAAGACCAGGTATGTTTGTCCTGCACTTGTCTCATGCAGTCTCTAGTTGTTGGACAAACATACTTGGCCTTTTATTATACAGGATATATATATACTCTTTTGCCCTTCACTTTGCCAAGAAAACCTACTTCTCTTTCTTCAAACCCTTAACGACTCTTCTACACCTTTAACTCTCACCTCTACCCACCATCTCCACCCCCATCCCCATCTGTCTTTAGTGCTCAAGACCTGGCAGACTACTTTTTAAACAAAACACGTACTATCCGAAGCAACATCCCATCACCAACCTGCAATATTCCATCAACAGGCCCAGTTATTCCCTTTGCCACCCTCTGCATCTTCCATCCAGCCACTGAGAATTGTTTCTTCCTAACTATCTTCCTCATGCCTCACTACCTGTCACTCGAACCCTATCCCTTCCTATCTAATACCCTCCTTGTCTTCCACCCTCACTCCTACTCTTACTCACATCTTCAACCTATCTCTCTCTATTGGCTCATTCCCATCTTCTTTCAAACACGAAAAAGTCACTCTCATATTTAAAAACCCTCCCTAGACCCTAATTCTCCTAAAAGCTACCACCCCATATCACTGCTTCCACTAACATCAAAACTCCTTGAAAAACTAGTTTACAATCACTTAACCTACTTCCTGTCCACCAACTCTTTGCTTGACTCCCTGCAATCTGGATTCCAACCCAAACACTCAACTGAGACTGCCCTTACCAAGGTTACGAACGATCTTCTCTCTGCTAAAAATATTGGCCACTACTCTATACTCATCTTACTTGACCTCTCAGATGCCTTCGACACAGTAGACCACCCCCTCCTCCTACAGACCCTTAGCTCTTTTGGCCTCTGTGACACTGCTCTTTCCTGGATTCCCTACTATCTTTATCACAGGTCTTTTTCTGTGTCATTTGCTGGCAACTTCTTCTCTGTAATGTCTCTGTCTGTTGGAGTACCTCAAGGATCTGTTCTGGGTCCTCTACTCTTCTCCATTTATACTTCTTCGCTAGGTAAACTTATCAACAGTTATGGCTTCAAATATCACGTCTATGCGGATGACACCCAGATCTACCTGTCCACCCTTGCTCTCTCTCCCTCTGTTGTTTCTCATGTCAGTGACTGCTTATCTGGTATTACTTCCTGGATGGCCTCTCATCACCTAAAGATTAAAGGGCCACAAAACCCAAAATCGTTCTTTCATGATTCAGATAGAGAATAGAAATTTAAACAACATTACAATTTACTTCCATTATTTATTTTGCTTCATTTTTTAAATATCCTTAGTTGAAGAAAAAGCAATGCACATGGTGAGCCAATCACACAAGACTTCTATATACAGCAACCAATCAGCAGCTAGTGAGCATATCTAGATATGCTTTTCATCAAAGAATATCAAGAGAATAAAACAAATTAAATAATATAAGTAAATTAGAAAGATGTTTAAAATTGCATTCTCTTTCTAAATCATAAAAGAAAAAATGTGGGTGGCATGTCCCTTTAACATATCTAAGACTGAGCTCCTTCTTATTCCCCCCTCAAGCTCTACGCCGACTTCTGACTTCTCTATCCCTGTCGACGGCATCACCATTTCCCCATCGCCCCAAGTCCACTGCAACAGAGTTACACTTGACTCAAATCTATCCTTTGCCGGGGGCGGAGCCAAGCGCCGTGGAAGATGGCAGCTTAAGTGAGGAGCTCTGCATAAAATTGCAAACATTGATCTTAAAATATAATACCACAAAGTGTGATTGTGCTCAACGGCTGAGAAATGAATGACTGAACCTGTCAGCTCTGTGGAGATATCAAGCATATATCTATTTTCCAGACGGAGCCTGGTGATCTGCTCATTTTTTGATCTGCACAGGCCTGAAAATCTCCGGCTACGCCACAGCAACATATTCAGTGATGGCCTAGTATACATGGTAATCCTCACCACCCAAAAGAAGAAATATCTAGGAGGATTTTTCAACGCATCTTGGTAAGAGTGATAACGCTACCCTGGTACTGTATACAAACCCTTACCCCACCGTAAATAGAGGAACTAACTCTGGAGATTCAAGAAAGCATTGGACAATTTTATTCCAACATGGAGTCTGCTGCCAAGGCCCTCATAAACCTACTATCACTTAAGATGGATTGTTACTATACTTCTCTGGCTCAGACCTTGAGGGCAGATCATACTGATGACCCGAAGGAGGTAATTATACAGGAGCCAGTCCTGCTCTCGGGGTCTCAGTCAGGAAAATTAGGGGGAGGTCTTGATACCGGACCGGACGAGCCTGCTGACCTGAACGCTTCGTTTCAAGAGCGCAGAGAACCCTTACTGAGTGCTTCACCCAGCAGCCACGCCACATTTACGCTCAGCTCCCACGAGTTGCGGCCGGTTGAGAGGGGGCCGGTGATTAACTATTTTACAAAACACTCAATGAAGTCACAGTCAGCCGATGCATGTTTCCACCTCGGCCGGGCCGGGTCTGTGTTGGCCTGCCTTATGAGCCTCTCCATAGATCCTATGGATCTCGTTTCTGACGCCAGGCTCTTTACAAGTGCTTCAGTGGTTTTTGACAGTCAGGGCCATGGCGCTTTTCATCGCAGCCCCTTCAGAGACACCACTGAGAATACAAGTGTGGCTTGGGTCTTAGAAAAAGAGCGCCGCTCCAACAGTCTCCCGGGTTCCGTACAGCTGATAGAAAATGACCCCAGACTGTTAAATCAGGAGTACCGTGTGAGATACGCTGTTTTAGTTTATAGATTGGGTTATTTGAGAGGCCAGAAGCGGCAGGCAGGTGAGATGTCTACTTCCCGTATCACTGAAACTGGAATTGGTTAGATACATGCTGCAAGTCTCTCTGCATTCTGAGTTGCCCAGTCAACTTGGATCCCTAAACTTGACTTATTGCCTTACTAGAAGAGTTTTTACTAATTAGATAGATTCTTTCCGGACTTTGGACTTGTGTTTGTTGAACTACTATGATGCTAGTAACTAATTGGTATGCAGACCTACTATTGTGTTCTAGTTCTCAGGATGTACATACTTCCTCCCCTATACTAATGTATACGCTTTATTTCAGAATATGATTTATGTTTTTTCTCTTTTATCTAGATAAATTGAGAGGCAACAATTGTTCCACAGGGAGGGCACATATATTTTATACTATAGTCGGTGGGAGACTTATTTAGTATGGCATCAATTTGAGCTTTGTTTTCTTTAAGACATCTCCCTTACAGGGCTGTTACTGTATATTTATGACCTCCAGACCTGCTTCCACGTTGCAGGTGAATGATTAGCCCCTGGTATTCAAGCCAATCATAGTCTAGATCCCCTAGCTAACCTTGTTATTAGACATATATAACAAAAGGATACTGCTGATGCCTTTACTGTACTCCAACTATACAGGTTTGATATTATTGCTCCCACTACATATGATCTATACCATGGTTATTGTGGGTGATGGCGATCAGAGTTATATAGTTACTCTGGCTAGGGATATTATGTCAGTGATTAGTATATTCAACGTTCCTTCCCTACCCTCAACTGGCGAGGGAGGGTTGGAGATTAATCAATAGAATTAAGGAAATAGTACTTTGACCCATGCTGCATGTGTCTTCTACTACATTCCTATTAAAACATTACTACTTGTGCCATTAACATCCTACCTTCTCTATATATACTTATGAGTACGACACTTTAAAGTTGTACCTACTATCTGATGATATCTACATTTATTTTAGGTGGTTAACGCTATTCTCACCTATAGAAAAGCTTGAACTATTGGTACACAGAACTGTGTTCCCCTTATAGGGCACAGCTAGAGTCATTTAGGTTGTTCATGCTATTGATATTGGTTACACATACCATATATAAAAAAAAAAAAAGAAGCACTACTATTGTTCCCTTTGTTCAGGGGTTACTGCTTTGCAATGTTTGATGTAGGTTTAACTGTGTATATAAGTTAGATACCCACGACTTGTTTAATGGGGGTACAGCAAAGGTTCAAAAATATTGTTAAGCCTATCTTATCTATTAATAGTACTTTTTAGCTTGAAGTCCCTTATTTTACCTACTGAACTGTATGAATAATAACTTAGCTTGGTCCGTATCAAGAAGAACGGCATGTAGGAAAATCAGTTCATTAAAATCTGTATAGGGTTGGAAACCCCTTTTTAAGTACATTGCATACACCAGCTGAGACACCTACTGGGTAGTAGCTAGTCTGTATAAATCTAATATACTCCGTATTTGTGCTGTCTGCGGCCGAGACAGTATAATGTAACCTTTTTAGTGAATGTAGACTAGCTCCAACTATATTCCTCAGTCCCACGTAGCTAATATGAATTGTGTTTTGTAAGTTATTATTATTTCAACAGCGATTTGTATATTGCTAATAGGTTCCTATGGTATGCACCCAATCATCTTAAATGGCATAAAGTGACTCAAACTTAGAGTTCACAGCTAAATTTTCCCCCCACCATGGTGCATAATATATTTTTAATAGCCCTTTTCAGTGCAGCGACTTAGATTTAGATTGGTAGGCGACTAAGAGAGACATATCTCTAGTTATCCAAGCTACAAGGGTCTACATTACTCAATGGTAATATATGTGTAGTCCCCCAATTTATGGTAAAATATTCTCTTTTCTCCCCAGCCGGCAGGGGAGGGAGTGATGTTGCTATGAATAGAGGTGTGATAAGCCGCCTTTCTTAGGCTACCAGTATGCTACTATTTATTATAACTCCTATCATGATACAGATATATCAGCAGAGCAGACCTTGACAATCATACAGTATATGCTTCTTCCTACACTTATAGCTAGGCGTCCACCTATTTGTAACTGGACACAGATATGTAGACAGGACCCCCATAGCTACCACATTTAATCACACGCAGTGACTGATAGTTAGGCTGTTTTCTTTGACTATACATCACTTGTTATACACTGATGCCCTTGATTTAATAGTAGTGTCTACTAATGTGTTCGACTTAGATGTGGTTTCTTAATACGTAAATGTCAATGATCCTGGATAGTTTGTTACACCTTATTCATTTATACAACCTATAATACTCGCCCTTATACCACTTTTCCTTGGTCTCCTAGTAATTTACAGACATATCTTAGCTGGCTCCGCCCCTCCATCCTTCCCCTTCCCTTCCCCCTCTCTAATACGAGCGGCTCTTGCCCGCTGCTTTCCCTCCCCCACATTTTATGGTCCAAGAGTGACCGAAACATAAGCCATATCCCCTTGTTACGCTATTATTAACTTAGTTTATACAGAGGTTTTCTTCTGTTGCTTTGGGATATGAATACTATATGCTAAACTATAAAAGTGAAGTTCAGTTTTGATTCGTCCATGCCTACGCTTATGCTTTATTGAAATAAGATATGATTTTGTAACCTGTACTTAGCTTGGATGTAATTACTTGCTTCTGGACGAATTATATTTGTTTCTTTCTTGTTTGTTAATCTCACAACTTCAATAAAAAAATAATTAAAAAAAAAAAAAAAAAATCTATCCTTTGCCCCCCATATCCAATCACTTTCTACATCCTGCCTCAACTATCTACGCATTATTTCCAAGATTTGCGCCTTTTCTGTGCGCTAACACCACAAAGCAAATAATCCACTCCCTTGTTATTTCCCGACTTGACTACTGCAATAACCTACTTGCTGGCCTTCCTCTTTCCCACCTCTCCCCCCTTCAATCCATTCTAAATGCCTCTGCCAGGCTAATCCACCTTTCCCGTTGCTCTGTATCTGCTGCACTTCTCTGCAAGTTCCTTCATTGGCTCCCCATTCACAGCAGAATTAAATTCAAAATTCTCACCCTTACATACAAAGCTCTCACCAACACAGCTCCCCTCTACCTATCCTCTCTAATAAACAAGTAAACTCCAGCCCGCCCACTAAGATCCAACAATGACCTGCTCCTTGCATCCGCGACTATCACCTCCTTTCATGCTAGACTGCAGAACTTCTGTTGTGCAGCACCTACCCTCTGGAACACTCTCCATCGTGTTGTCAGGCTTTGCCCTAATCTTTCTTCCTTTAAATGCTCCCTGAAGACTTTTCCGTTCAGGGAAGCCTACCACCCAACTCAATAATACATTCATTTCACTTACTTAACATTTCCCTCATCTAACTCTGCATTAACATCTTTCTCAATCTTGCAGTCCTCACCTCCTGTTTCTCAACCTCCTACCCTTCTAGATTGTAAGTTCCCACAGGAATAGGGCCCTCAATTCCTCCTGTATGTGTTTGTAAATTTTGTCCTGTCTCTTACAAGTTTGATATCATTGTTTTATTTAAATTAATTGTATCCATGGAATATGGTGGCGCTTCATAAATAAAGTATAATATATATATATATATATATATATATATATATATATATATATATATATATATATATATATATATATATATATATTTATAAAGAGAGAGAGAAATAGAGAGAGAGAGAGAGAGAGAGAGAGAGAGAGAGAGAGAGAGAGAGAGAGAGAGAGAGAGAGAGAGAGAGAGAGAGAGATATGATAATATGTTTAAGAAATGTCTAAGAAAGCAGGAGGTGGTTCTCCAGAGAAAGTTGTCTGTAATGAATACACAAATCTAAGTAGGATATACTATTCTTATCTATTTTATTAATTGTAGATAATACATTTATTCTCATGCAAGCAGTATGTCAAGTAACAGTATCAAGCAAAATTTTGTAAATCTTCCACAGTCCAATGCTAGTCTCATCAATATATTAGAAAAATCTGTCGTATTAGAAATGTATTTTATATAATCTAATGACAGTTCTTTTATACATGCAGAATACAAGCTTTTAACACATGTTACCAGGTATTTTAAAAACAAAAAAATTCAATCAAAAGATAAATATTTACCAAGAAAAGAATATTGCTATAGACTACATTACATGGGGTAATGTATAAAAAAGCACAGACCATGGGGCCGATTTATCATATGTCTGGCGGACATGATCCGATGTACCAAACATGTCCAGCATGACTAAGGGGTTAATCCCTGAAACGTTGCTTGTTTTTATGTGTCTTTAATAAAAGTTTTATAATTCACACCCTGTGCTGGTAACTATCTGTATATTATGTACCGAACATGTCCGCCAGACATTGATAAATGCCGACAGCATACACTGTCGGCATTTACCATTGCATAAGCAGTTCTGGTGAACTGCTTGTGCAATGCTGCCCCCTGCAGGTTTGCTAGCAGGGGGTGTCAATCAACCCGATCGTATTCAATCAGGCGGATTGATGTCCGCAGCCTCAGAGGAAGCGGACGAGTTAAGGAGCAGCGAGCCTGAAGGCTCGCGCTGAAACAGGGGTATACGGCCCATTTGGGCCGTGATAAATCAGCCCCCATATCTTAAAAAAATATTAATATAAACAGTAGATATATTATTCTTAACATTAAATTACATTCAAACAATTACCAGGAAGTCAAGTTCTCAGTAGAACATCTATTGGTAATATCAGATACATACATAGTACTTGGCAAAATAAAATAAACAAAATAAATAAACAAACAAAAAAAAATTCATTTTTAATGGGACTCTTAAGTCAGAAAACAGAGTGATGTTTAAAAAAGAGAGCAATATTATGAGTGGAGCAGTAGTTTGCGCTTGCATTTGAGCGTTAAGACTGCTAAAAGTATGTTTTTTGTGTTTTGAGATTCATCCTTGTATTAGGAGTTGAACGTAAAAAGGTTGCGCCCTCGTGTTTGTAATGTTATGGTAACAAATACACTTTGAGATGTTGCAAAAGCAAAATCTCATTCCCCCATAAAATTCAACAAGCCAAAAAAGTTGCAAAAACGTGATCAGTTATTTAAAAATGTAACATTAGAAGATAATATTGCATATTCCACAATCCAATGTTCTGCACAATTCTGATGGATTTTTTCACAAATATATATATACATAAAGAAGAATACCAGCTGTCTCCCACATGTGGTTTAAGTAAACCCTTATCTAGCACTTAAACCTTATACAGTCTAATCAGAAAAAATCAGAGGTCACAACCTGTAAATGCATTTAAACAAATATTTAATCTATACAGATATTAATGCAAAAAAAATCAAATGCAAAAAAGCCACAAAAGTGGTAACTCATACTATAGTCCAGACAGGTTAATAAGGGTACCCTTGACTGAGGATTCAGGAAGCTCCCTGTTATGATAATTAATCAGTTGTGGGTTATTTCCACCCAATAATAAGTCCCTTTGTAAATAAGCAAGCATCCCACAAGCACTTAGGCAATTTGCTTCTTACAGTGTAGAACCCCGTTAGTAGGTATGGTTAGTGTTAAGCAGTCTCCCCCACACACACAGTCCATTGGCAGCATAATTATAGGATGTGTAAGCGGTCAGCCCTCCACACTCCCTTCCTTGTGCTTGAATTGAAGGATATTTGCTCCGTGAGTGGGGCTCTGTCAATGACTCACCTTACCCTCCTGTTTTACTCTTCTTAGCTCCAGTATTTTTGTTGTTAAATGGCAGGGGGTTAATTGCAGTTTGAAACCATCTGCTTACCAGACCATGGTGGGCGTTCCCAAACTTCCAATTGTTTCAAGCTTTACTTAGACCTGCTTGTGGTGGCTTGAACGGGTCCTGGTGCGTCCTGTTGGGATATAGTGTAGCTGCCTTGTTACGCACGTTTCACCCCTAAACGCACAGACTTCTTCCGGCTTAGTTTGATGGCGTCACTCTGTAATGATGCCCTTTAAGGACATATAACTCCACCTTGTTCATCCGGGTGAAATTGAGACATTTGAAGTTCATTTTTCCAACATAAGTTATATTGTACCGCTAGTGGCTTAATTTGTGGCTCAGTAATATTTACATTTTCTTGAAATTATTCAAACTTAGTTTAACACAACTAAATGCGCTCCAGCAAATCAAATATATTGTTATAAATCACAGTGTACTATCTTTTCTGTCTAACTTTCATTGCTCAGACAGCAAATATAGGGTTAGAGGGATTCATATTCAATATTAACCAAATATATTGTAACCATAAATAATATTCTGAGATTAACAGCCAAGAAAAGGGGCAAAGTTAAGTTCCTCATTCATACCTTTAGGTTTAAGGGAAACTAAATTAAAGATCCAGTTATATTCTTTCTGGAGTAGTAGCTTGTCCAGATTGCCACCTCTTTCATTCAGTTTCACTAGTTCCAGACCTCTGAATTGCACAGCTTTCTCATCACTGTTGTGGGTTATAATAAAAGCGCCTTGTTACTCTGCTAGTTTTATACAATTATTCTTTATGTCTCCTTTGTGTTCATTAATTCTCTATTTGAGTTCACTGTACGTTTGGGGCAACTACACTGTAGCATGTAAACAACTCATTCTTTTTTACATGTAATATGTCCTTTTACTCTATATATTTTCCCTGTATTATCACTGAAGGTATTTCTTCTCATCATGTTGTCACAATCTGAACATTTTGTACATCTGAAATTACCATATCTTGCTTTATGTTTATTTAACCACATTTTACTTTCCTGATCTTTAAACAAACTACTCACTAATTTATCCTTTAGATTGGGCATCCTCTTGGCTGTCAAACGTGGTCTTTCACCCACCATCCTTTCTATTGATTTGTCTAGAGTCAAGACATGCCAATGTTTTCTCTGGATTGATATTAAGTTATACCATTGCTCATTAGATGAGCATCAGTTTTAAAATTATTCATGTCAGTACAATTTTTACGATGCCTCAAATATTGGCCTTGGGGTATATTTTTAAGAAGATGTGGTAAGTGATGGCTATCAGCATAGTGTTCCCAGCTGTACTCTTCCTAAATGTTTCCTTAAGGATATCAGTGTTGTTGTTTTTTTCCAGTCTAAGAAGGCCACTTCAGTTGAACTCCAGGAATAGGTGAATTTTAAATTATAATTATTAGTATTTGATCTTTCCATGAAATCAGTTAGTTGTTATATGCTCCCCTCCCAGAACATTACAATATAATTTATAAATCTGAGCCATAAACTAATATGGCTCAGATCAAAGTTAAAGGAATCAAGCACAGTTTTTATTTCCCACCCCCCCCTAGGTAAATGCAGGCATAGGTTGGGGCACAGCATGTGCCAATTGCTGTGCTCAAAATCTGTTCATAATTTTTTTTATGAAACACAAAGAAGTTATGGTTTAAAATAAACCTTAAAAGTTCAATTACAAAATCTGTTTGTTTATTGTATTTGGTTCCTCTCTCACTGAGAAATTTTCTTATTTAGTTAATACCTTTTTCATGAAGGATTGAAGAGTAAAGTTGTTCTATATCAATAGTCACCAAGATTGTATCTTTCTTTACATGTGTCCCATTTAATTGTTTAAGGAAATCTAAAGTACCTTATATAAGAGGGCAATGGGCTCAAAAGGGGTCTTAAACAGTAATCAACATATTCAGAAATAATTAATCACAGAAATGATTGGTCTTCCAGGTACTGGAGAAGTATTTTTATGAATTTTTGGAATTGTGTAGAATGTGGCTGATATTGGGATTTTTTTGTTTAAATAGTTAAATTCCTGTTTATTAATTAAACCTTCATTCAGGCCATATTTTAAAATGTTCACAAGTTCCAGTTTATAATTTTCAGTAGGATCATGTCTTATTCGTTTATAATGGGTCTTATCCCCTAGTTGTCTGTTGCATTCTCTCAAATAATCTTTGGTGTTTTGAATTACTACATTGCCCCCCTTGTCCTATGGCTTGATGACTATCGATGTGTCCCTCTTTAACTCCTTAATTGATTTTATTTCTTGATTACTCAAATACCTTTTTGACTGTATGCATCTTTCATTTCAATTATGTCATTCTCTAGTCTACCAATTTTACAAAAGAATGCACTGATGGCACCATTGAGAGTGCTGGCATGTATTCAGATTTTTTTACCTAAATTACTGAATCCTATGGATTCAGATTGTTCTTCACTCACTTCAGTGTTAGTTGCTGTCCAATCTTGTAATAGTAATCTGTCCTGCATATCTAAAGAGACTGCTTGCGCTTTATCTTGGTGGACTTTTCTTAAAACAAATTTTCTTGTGAACAGATGTAACTGCAGTGAACTTGTCAGATTTATTGGTGGGTGCAAAGGTTAACCCTTTTTCCAGTACTTTAATTTGGTGTTCAGAAATCACTTTCTGTGAAAAGTTCACTACCCTTATATCTAGTACATCACCTAGCTTTTTTCCTTCCTCTGATTTCTCAGGGGATACCTTGCTTTATCTTGTATTTGACTGTTTTCTTTTCCTCCGCCTCTTCTTGTTCTTTTGGGGGGGGTTATCTTCTCTAAAAAATGGCCTTGTCTAATTCTTCTATTAGTGGCTCTCCTAATTCCCCTCTCAGAGGCTTCTGAATCTGTACCACTTGTGTATATTTGGGTATAATCATATACCTTATTGTCCTGATAGTCATTCCAATCCCTTTGGTATATTCATTTTTTCCTAACTTTTATGCCATCCTGGATCTTTCTTACCTCTAGTTTTGCTACCCCCATTAGCTTAGAATATTGTTCCTCACCTTGTCATTTTTCTAATTGTGTATTCAAAGTTGTTATTTCTTCCTGTATCTTTTTTAATCTCAAATCATTCTCCTCTCTCATTAGTCTCATCAAGCCAAAGGAGCAGTCGCTAGCAAAATCCTCCCATTTCTTTTGGAAGTCAATCACTATCGGAACATTTAAATTATTACCCGTTTTTTTCCTAATTCGCAACCCTCTTGGGATAATTTTGGAATCAAGGTATTTATCCAGACTAGTAACTTCCCATTTTAGTTTTTGCTCTTTTAATATCTTTGTTTTGTAGTTTTTAAAGACTTTAAATATACGCAGTGTTTCGATAGAAACTGCTCATTCAGCTGCATTACTTTGTGTTACTGAAAAAGTATCACTTAAATAGTTATATATATAGGTATAGATACTATATACAGATATATATAGGAATATTTATTCAAAATATATAGAACATATTCTACTATGTGTAGAACATTGGAATATTAAATATTGACAGTAAATATACAGTATAATACTTTATCAAATATGAATATTGCATATGACTTTTCATGTTTTCATCTACTTGACTGCAAAGGGCTCCAATGCATTTATATATGTCTATATATGTATACATATATATGTATGTATGTGTTTATATGTCTATATATGTCTGTAAATACATATATACACAAATAAATGCATACATACATCTGTACACTCATATACATACATATAAATATTTAGACATGTATATATATGTATCTCTATTGTAAAGCCCTTTGCAGTATTTTCATTTCACCCAAGACCTCATATCTTTGAGCTCTTATAACTTTTTTTATGAAATTTTTAAAATATAATTTTTATTAGATAGTATTATTATGATTGTAACTGTACCTTTACATTAATTATTTTTTCTGTTTTGTGACACTTTTTTTGTTGAGCTTAACAGTTAACCAGAGCTCTGAATTTGTGGTAATCATTCTAGCATAATTTGTGATTGTGCTCACGCATTTGCATTTACTTTCAACTTTAATATAAGCAGAATTTAACTTGCTCACAAACATCCTCAAAACCCGATTTTGCTTGTGTGCAAACTATAGAGCTCCTCTCGTAATTTAGCCCAGATTGTATTAAATAGTATTTTGTAGAGATTAAGTGAAAAAAATTAGGAGTGAAGTTCTCTTTGTTGATTTCCTGCTATGATATGTGCCATACTACAGCCTTGCAAGAAAATACAGAACTTATCTCAGCTGTGCCCCTGCTTTGCAAAAAGCCTGATTTTTAAACATATCTACCCAAGCCTTGCAAGAAAATACAGAACTTATCTCAGCTGTGCCCCTGCTTTGCAAAAAGCCTGATTTTTAAACATATCTACCCAAGCCTTGCAAGAAAATACAGAACTTATCTCAGCTGTGCCCCTGCTTTGCAAAAAGCCTGATTTTTAAACATATCTACCCAAGCCTTGCAAGAAAATACAGAACTTATCTCAGCTGTGCCCCTGCTTTGCAAAAAGCCTGATTTTTAAACATATCTACCCAAGCCTTGCAAGAAAATACAGAACTTATCTCAGCTGTGCCCTTGCTTTGCAAAAAGCCTGATTTTTAAACATATCTACCCAAGCCTTGCAAGAAAATACAGAACTTATCTCAGCTGTGCCCCTGCTTTGCAAAAAGCCTGATTTTTAAACATATCTACCCAAGCCTTGCAAGAAAATACAGAACTTATCTCAGCTGTGCCCCTGCTTTGCAAAAAGCCTGATTTTTAAACATATCTACCCAAGCCTTGCAAGAAAATACAGAACTTATCTCAGCTGTGCCCCTGCTTTGCAAAAAGCCTGATTTTTAAACATATCTACCCAAGCCTTGCAAGAAAATACAGAACTTATCTCAGCTGTGCCCCTGCTTTGCAAAAAGCCTGATTTTTAAACATATCTACCCAAGCCTTGCAAGAAAATACAGAACTTATCTCAGCTGTGCCCCTGCTTTGCAAAAAGCCTGATTTTTAAACATATCTACCCAAGCCTTGCAAGAAAATACAGAACTTATCTCAGCTGTGCCCCTGCTTTGCAAAAAGGTAGATCCTGCAAGATAGTTATATCATTATATTTAACCTACCCTGTTATTTTCTGATGTGTGTATTATATGTATTGGCTATTTATTGTTTTGTTTTTATGATTTAAAATGCATATTTTATTACCATTATTTCTGACCATTATGTTAAAAGTTAGTTTAATCAGCTAAGGCCATGTATCTTTTTTGGACTTTAATGGTTTTATTCCCCTACATGAATACCTCTGTGTTATCTCTGTAATTTTAACTTTCCCTGTGTTTTTGCTTTTATGACCCTTAGCTCAAATGTTCATAGATATTCCCTCCCCATTCCTCTAAATGTTTGCAGCCCAATCTGACGCTAATTTATCTCTCTCCTTTAGCCTGATTTTTAAACATATCTACCCAAGCCTTGCAAGAAAATACAGAACTTATCTCAGCTGTGCCCCTGCTTTGCAAAAAGGTAGATCCTGCAAGATAGTTTCCCTCCCACCCTGCCCCTCACCCCACCCACCCCAGGCTCATTTCTTCCTTTATAGATAGTCTCCCACACTTATTTCATTCTCCTTAAATGACAGCTGCAACCACTGATCAGCACATCCTTCCTTCTACTTAACCCTATAGAATAAATACCCTCTCTTCCTACATATAGCTATATATCACACATCAATAGTGTATATACTTTTCATTTTTATTTTTTTATCTACACACCTCATACCACTAACATGAATCCAAATATATCCTTACTGTTATTCATGATAACCCTTTTCTCACTCCAATTTGGTTCACATAATAACCGCCATAAGCACACACCTCAAACTGGAAAACAAATTATCATACATCATGGCCTGCTCTGTTGCTGTAACTTATCTGCTGAGTGCTGGTGGAGGGTTATAAAAAATAACCCTCCTACCCCCACCTCACAATATTATAAAGTATCACATTCACTATATGGCCAATCAAAAATGATTTCCAAATTCCTATTCCTTATGTTACTTGCCCTTGCAAATGACGTAGAGTCTAACCCTGGTCCCCTAACAAATTCCATTCCTAGCCTTCCAGCTAAGAAAGGCCTCTCCTTTGTGCACTGTAATATCCGCAGCTTACTACCGAAAATTGATGCACTGCAAGCTTGGTGTTTACAATACAAACCCAAAATCATTGTGATCTCTGAATCGTGGCTAACCCGCAAAATACCTGACTCTGCCATTGCAATACATGGATATTCATGCCATAGAAATGATAGAGCAAAGAGAGGAGGTGGCATTGTAATTTATGTTGACAATTCCACAAAGTTCACCCCCTTACAAAAATCTAGCTCTCCTGCCACCTTTGATTTCCTTTCTGGCAAAATTGAGATCCCGTGCAGTAAATCAATCATTGTTGCAGGAATCTACCGCCCACCAAGCTCCCCTGTGCATTCCATTTCGGACATAGCACAGCTCCTTAGTGAATCCATAACTCAAAACCCAAAAAGTGAAATTTTGGTTTTTGGAGATTTTAACATCGATTGGCTGAATCCAAAAAATAACAGTTGTCGCTCGCTGTTTAAATCTTTGCATCTAACGCAATTAATCTCCTCCCCAACTCGCATAAACATCAAAAGCCATAATCATACCCTGCTCGACTGGATTCTCTCCACTTCTCCCGACCGAATCCAGGAGGCAGGTGTTCTCCCTAACAATTTCAGTGACCATTGCTTAGTGTACTGCGTGCGCAAAATAAAGGCAACTAAATCCTCTCCCAAGGTTACAATCACCAGGTCCTTCAAAAAATTTAATCTTCAATCATTTCTAAATGACATCAAGAACCTCCCCTGGCACAGATTAAACCTAATCCCAGATCTAGACTCTGCAGTTGAATTCTTTCAGTCTGAACTCCTACAAGTTTGGAATTTACATGCACCGCTGCGTAAGGTGAGAGTAAAAGGAGCACACTTGAATTGGATCACTGCTGACCTCATTCAAATGTACCAATTTCGGGATTCATTGTGGTCAAAGTTCAAGCATACTGGCTCTATGAATGATCACTGTGTATATAGAAAATGGCGAAATATATGTACTAAACAAACAAAATTGGCTAAGGCGCAATATTTCCGTGAAAATCTGAACAATAATATATGTAACCCTAGAAAGTTTTGGAAACTCATAAATAACTTACAAAATCCACCAATCCACTCCCAACCCTCTACTGTCAATGTGGATAACCAAAACCTGCAACTCCCCTTAGAAGTAGCAAATGCCTTTAACAATTATTTTGTAGGATGCTCCACCACCCTGATTGACAAACTAATAAATGGCACGCATCCTGAAGCTACAAATGTGGATCAGGCCCCACTAAAACAGCAAAGACCCAATATAGAAAAGTTCAATTTTAGACCTGTACCCTTCAATGTCATTAAGAAACACCTCGATAATCTAAAAATGAAAAACCAGTCAGGACCTGATCAAATCCCAGCAATGCTGTTGAAGCTCAGTGCGCCGGCAATTGCTAAGCCTGTTGCAACCCTAATTAACGAATCCTTGGTGTCTGGATACATACCCAAACTCTGGAAAACTGCAAGAGTAGTGCCTATTCATAAAAGTGGGGAGTTAACCTTGGTTTCTAACTATCGTCCTATATCACTGCTCCCTGTATTGTCAAAAATCCTAGAAAAATGCGTCCATACGCAATTATGCGAGTATTACCAACTTTCTAACTATCTGACCCCTGATCAATCAGGTTTCAGACCGAATCACTCCACTACAACTGCCCTCCTAAAAGTTTACAATGACATCCAAACTGCCATGGAACAAGGAGACCTAACTGGAGCTATTTTCCTTGATTTTGCAAAGGCTTTTGACACAGTGGACCATGACCTACTACTTCTCAAACTAAAAAACTCTGGTATTGCTGATCACCCGTTAACCTGGTTTAAATCATATGTATCGGATCGATCACAATATGTCTCTGTCTCTAACATTGACTCCCTCCCTCTCCCAGTCACGTGTGGTGTTCCCCAAGGTTCCATTCTCGGCCCCCTACTATTCACATTATTTATAAATGATTTGCCTAATGTCTGCAAATCCTCAACTGTACACATGTACGCAGACGACACAGTAATCTATGCAAACAAATCTGATCTGCTGCAGCTTGAAACAGTGCTCCAAGACCAGTTCACAGAGGTAGAAAAGTGGATCTCGAAAAACAAACTCTTCCTAAACACTGACAAAACGGTCACAATGATCTTTGGAATGGGACCTAAAATACATAAATTACAAAATTCCCATCTTCGCATCAAAACAAAATCCAATTGCACGCTGACCGCAGTCCACTCTTTTAAATACTTAGGTATGTTGTTAGACCCCAATCTATCTTTTGGACTCCACATAGAAAAAATTGCCTCTAAACTTTATCCAAAACTAGGTGCCCTGTACAGAAACAAATCTTGCCTCAGCCCTACAGTAAAGGAAAAGATTGTACAGCAAATGCTGATGCCTATCTTGGATTATGGGGACATAGTATATGCACCTGCTCCGCAAACTCACCTTAATAAACTAAATACGTTATATAACTCGCTCTGCCGCTTTGTGCTACAATGTAACTACAGGACCCACCATTGTGACATGCTAAAAGAACTAAACTGGCTGTCGCTAGAATCCAGACGCACCCTCCATCTTTCCTGCCTTGTCTTTAAGAGCCTTTCTGGGAAGCTCCCACCCTACCTGAGCAGAATGCTCTCCCCTGCTATTCCCACCTCCTATAACCTCCGATCCAATAACAGCACATTATTTAGCTTGCCTCAATACAAAAAAAAAGCAGCTCGATCCTCCTTTTCCTACAGAGCGCCACAATTATGGAATGACCTCCCTCACACTTTAAAAACTTCCCCAAGCCTAAAATCCTTTAAGAGATCCCTCTATACATATCTCAAAACAGAATGCTCCTGTCATGGTTAAATATTTCATACCTGCTCTATGTTAAATGTTTGCATATAATGTGTATTTTTATTATTGTTTTTGTATTTTATTGTACCCTATTGTATCAATGCAATGTTTTGTGATCCCAGGACATACTTGAAAACGAGAGAAATCTCAATGTATCCTTCCTGGTAAAATATTTTATAAATAAATAAATAAATTGTTACTTCCCTACACAGCTCAGTATTTTCCTAAGCTCCCTAGACAGCTGTAAAATTGTCTGCAGAGCCAGTAAATCAATTGCCTAATATCACTGACTATTATTCAAAGCATTATACAGCATCACTGCTAAAAGTCCAACATTTTTTTTTTAAATTATGCAAAATCAGCTGCAAGTTCACATGTACAAAGATGCTGCCACAGATTAATAAATGGAGCCCACAGACAATATTTAGGGCATTATTCACTTAGTCATGTTACATTAGTTATAATAATGAATAAGTTCACTTTAAATTTCAAGAACACCAAAATGTTTTGTACTAAATATTCCAAAAATCCTATTTGTCATTCTTTTTTCAAAAAAATTACCTTGTTTTATGTCTATTTTAGTTCTTATTAAAACATTTAAATACCACTAAAAGTTTATAGTAGTCTTTTTTGTTTTTTGTATGCATGTGATTTTTTTACTAGGGTAATAGTGTGCATATGCATCAAAACCTAGCCAACAGTGAGATCTGTAGGATAGAAATGTTTCGAATAACACTGGGATTTAAGAGACAATTTCATATATGCGTGTGGAACGCCCATGTTCAGCCCATTTTACCATAAAACAACAATTATTCTTTGTAGTTTGTACTTATACGTACACATTTCTATTTTTTTCTTGCACATCCAATGTACTTAAATTATTATTTATGCTGTGCATATTTAATACGATTTATGTGTAATTTAAACACAAATTTTACATATTTCACAAAATATGATTTTTGGTGAACAATTTTGATACAAGTTTTGATTCTCCTGTGGGTTTATGTGTGAATGGTTCAATTACTCATTTTGTATGATTTTTCAAATTTTTATTTTTATTGTGCACTTGTAATGTATGCATGTTCTTCTCATTGAAAATGCAGTACAAGCCCCTTACTGAGACACCCTGTTTTTAGGGAAAAAATGGGATTTAGATAATTCCACCAGAGAAATAGAAGTACTGGCGAGCCTTCTTAATTAATCCACCAGCCTAGAGACCTTTAGATAATTGAGCCCTCTCTCTCAACCTCGATTAATCCCTTTGCTTCTGTCATCTCTCACTATCTATCTATCTCTCATTTAGTTTAGGAATTCTAATACCTTTTATTCTGAAGTAAATCACCATTTTAACCAGATTTATTAAGCTGTTCAAGAGATATACAGCATTTGAAATGTTATATTTAATTTACAATATAATTCCAAAATACATACACATATACCAAATAAAAACACACTAACACATATGTGGGCTAACTTTTTTTTTTTTCGTTGTATTCCCACCTTGTTCACATTTAATACCTTGCCCTGCAATGCAATTGTCAGTAGGAAACATTTTTTAAAATAGAATTTATTTATGCATGCCAGCAAAATGCAGTAATTAACATTGAAATAAATACATTAAATACATGCTCTCTTCTAATTTATTTATTACATTAAATATATGAAAAAGATGGCTATATTGATATTTCAACTAGATTCATATTTTGTGTTGTTTGATAGAAAACCACACAGGAGCAGAGGCATTTAAACCAAGCATTGAACACCTGGAAAAATAAAGTAACTCTATAACTGTTGCCTTAAGGGCTCAATAATGCATTTCTGATTTATGTTGCTCAGCTTTTAAGGAGGAAAGGGAGGTTTAGTGAAAACAATTAATGCAATTTAATTGTGTTTTTCTACTGGATTATTAAACATGTAGATCCTTACACCTTATTATTCCAATGTCACATTTTCTTTTTTTTCATTAAAGTTCTTTAACTTATTCTTGAGCCTTGGCAGAGTTAATTTTTCTGCCTTTGATTGGCATTTGAAGCACATTTAATCTATCTTATATTTTGTTGGGTTCCTCCCCATCAATAGACTTAATGTTGGACAGTTTTCTGGGATAAATGGTAACCTATGACCTTTTACTTTCTTTGGCAAAAGATCATTCTTTTCAGAGGTATTTTGGAATGTCCCCCAAATAGGCCTCATGAGGTGAAATTCTCTCACTTTTCCAAGCTTAGTCTGGAAGAGAAATCTTTCTAATGAACTTAGGAAATTTCCTTGGCAACACACTAAACCTAATATTTCTCATGGCTCTTAGTAAAAATGTTAGCAGTAATTTTCACTTTCAGCTGAAGATTAAACTTTGCAAGTTGAAAATGTACTTTTAATGCAAATATAAAATAATGTTATTTTTCTCTACAATGGCAGTGTTTCTCTAGGATATTATATAGTTACTTTGAAGGGTGAAATGGGTCACTGTGCTTAAAAGAACCAGAATTAGGAATGTTATGATTATAATCACATAATCTTATAATTATATTTTTTTAACCTTCTCTTATAACTTTAATTAAAGTGCAACATATGATCCCAAATTACTGATTTATCTATAATTCAAAAATAAAATTATGTGTATGCCAAATGCCAGTGTCAAAATGTCAAATGCATTTTGTTTGTGGTGTAATTAGAAATATTATTGGTTACATAGAATGAGATGCCATTAATGATGTCATTGATCACTCTGTCAGTTATGTCATATGTCTCATTATTATGAGATCTTAGGGAATACAGAGGTTTAGTAAGAGGAACTAAGCACTTTTTATGTACTAGAATAAGCATATAATCATTTGGTGTCTCCTAGTTGTCTATATAAGTTACATTTATTTATTGGGGATATCAATGAGATAAGTCCAATTATATTCTAATTTAAATCTTAAGTGTATTAAAATAAATTAATTTGAGACATCTTCAATTAAAATAGCATTATTATACACTTTGTTGGAATACAGCTGCAAACTTGGCAAGCTACTGACGACCTACTAACTTTGCAGAAAAATGTTATAATATTTGTATATTTGATAATATAATAATCAAAAGATATGGAAAAAGAGTAAGAGGAGGGAGGGACAGTGAGAATGGGAGGAAGGGAAGAAATGTAAAAAGGAAGAAAGGGAAAGGGTAGAATGAAAAGAAAAACGAGGATGGAGAGAGGAAGTCAGGGAATTTAGAGACAGAGTAGAAATTAGTGTGAGAATGAAAAGTAGGAAGGAGTAGGACAGAGGAGGGAGGAATGATAGAAAGGGAAGATAACCATAAGCAGATAAAGGGCAGACACACAAGATGAAAACAAGTTGGAATTATTACACAGCCTACATTTATAATTGCACAAGCAGACAATTGTGCAATTCCACCCCTGCTCTTCAACAATCAAATAAGTTAGATAAAGGGCTGTTAAAGGGACAGTTTAACCAAAAACCTTTTCTCCCTTAATTTACCTGCTGGAGTGTATTGAATTGCTTAAAAATAGCTCCTTACCCTTTGTATTGGCATCTTAAATAGTTAATTTAGCCTGCAGTATCCCTACCTATACTGAAAGTTTATATACCTAGGTAGCTACAGGCTAAGGCCTAGATAAAAAGTGGAGCACATTGCCTGGAAGCATTGCGCTCACGAAAGGGCATTTTCATAGGCTCCAATGGGAGCCTCGTTCTGATGCAGTGAGACATGGCAGAGAACCTGGAACAGCGCAGGTGCACATATTAACATATATTAACATATATATATATATATGTATATATATATATATGTATAGAAGCATTTACATATATATTTACAGTTTAAAACACATTCCCCATAGACTGCAATGTAAAGCACTTTCCAGTGCCTTTTTTTCTAACACCCCACATCCCATCACTTTAAACCTTTATAACTGCTTCGTGCAGTTATTATTATTATTTTTTTTATATATAAAGATGCTACTATTTTTTATTTTCAGAAAGGAACTGTACACTTTTTTTTTGGGGGGGGGGCAATTGGGGGACATATTTTAAATTAACCAGAGGTCTGACCTGCTGCTCTCCCTAAGCACTAATCCTAATACCCCTAAACCTAAGTACCTTACGATTGCAAGGTATCACTACACTAAAAAACATCTAAACTGCCCCATACCCACCACAAGTCACTAACTATTAAACCTTATACACCCACATATCCACCTCAAATACCTATCAATTAACCCCTATGCTGCCATATACCCATTGCAAGTATCTAAACTATTAACTCCTATGAAACCACTTACTCACCGCAAGTACCTATCTATTAACTCCTATGCCCCCACATACACACCGCAAGTAACTATTAACCTCTATGCGACCACATACCCAATGAAAGTATCTATACATTAACCCCTATGTCGCCACATACCCACCACATACCCAAAATGCAAACTAACTTAACAGCTAACTCCCGAACAAACTAAACCCCCTAATTTAAATTAAAAAATCTAAGCAAAAAAAAAATTAAACATAAACCTCCACACCCCCAAATGCATACTATACCTACACTACCTAACACTTAACCCCACCCTACACTGGGTGGGTTTTTTATTTTAAGGGTCATGTAATTTGTTGTTAGGTATAATGGTGGGTTCTTTATTTTGGATACTGTAGTTTATTATTTTTTGTAACATCTTTTTTTACAGGGAATATTATTTCTTTTTAGTGTTATGGTTATTTTTTAGTGTTTTTCTTTATTTTATGGGGCATGTACTTTGGTGTTAGGTATAATGGTGTATTTTTTATTTTTGATAATGTAATGTAGTTTATTATTTTTTGTAACTTATCTTTATCTATTTTTTGTCATGTAGATCTTTTTTTTTTTTTTTAAATAATAAAAGCATCAAGCAAGAATATCTACATTTTAATTTATTTACCCAAAACTTAAACTAATATGCATTATACATGACCATGCAATTTATTTCAAAGATTGTAGATACAATGTAGTCAGGCCTTGCATTGATATTCAATATTTAAAATGGTATGCATGTATATTGCATATTGTTTTAAGTATTGCATATACATTAACATGTATTTATGTTAGCTTGTTGTGTTTATTATATATATATATATATATATATATATATATTTATATATATATATATATATATATTTATATATATATATATATATATATATATATATATATATATATATATATATATATATATATATATATGATATAGCCGCCAGTAGCATTAAATTATATTTTTACGTAACAGGTAGGCAGTTATGTAGAACTATTATATTAATTATACTGTCTTTAATTATTAATATTAAACACAACAAGCAACATTAATTCCATTTTAATTTATATGCAAATATTTAAACAATAACATAACAATGCATCATTTTAAATATTAAATATTTATGTGTAGGGCCTTAGATTCTACAGTTAGTTTTAGGTAATTAAAGTTTAGGGGTCAATGTTTAAATTTTATGCATAGTCATGTACAATGCATATTGTTTAAAGCATTGTATATATCTATGGACTAAAGGTATTTAATTATGCTTTGTATTATTTTAAACATAAACATATATTTTCAAACAACCATTAATTTTTTATTTTGAAATATCTACAATACTTTAAATAATCTACATTGTGCATATTTTGTAAAGGAGATATGGTAAATGCTGGAGGGTCTGAAAAACCTCGCCAGCCTAGCCAAGCTCCTGGAAATCAGCACCAGACTGGAATTGAGCCCCAGTCCATCCCTACTTAAATGGGGGGCCAATCGAGTAAGGTGCAGGGGATCAAGTCACCCTTAGAATATATTGTCAGCAATTTGATGAGGCACCTAGGGATACCACTTGTTTGAGGTGCTACCTTCTTGTAGGAAGGGTGGACTGGATTTGAAGTATCCCCCATTCCTTCCAGAAGGTAGCACCCCCAAATATATCTGTAAATATTCATATAGATATATAGGTATAGGTATATGATTAAAATATATATATTCATATATTCATAACTACCTTTTGGTTTAGCACTGTAGGTCTTACACAGTGTCTGATTAGATCATATTCTATTAAAGTCTCTGGGGAGAAGTTAAAATGGTCATGATATCCAAAATCCTTGAGTTAGCATGCATTGAGTTCCGCTTGTGCATTAAAATTTTACTTTCAACTTCTAATATGCATGCTAATCCTCCTGCTGTAAAGCTTACTTTGAGTGATGTCAGTGCGTAAGCGAAAAAAATTGTATTCTGGCGCTTAATACATTTCATGCACCTAAATCTAATTATTGGTGCTGCTATTTTGGAACCTTGGTTACACGTATCTGGAGGAGAGTCCCTGTACATGTGCAAACATATTAGTACTGGAATGCAGTGAAAGCTAGATATGAACATGGAGGCACCCATGACTAAAGGAAGATCGGGAATAACCTCAATACTATGCTTTTAAAACGTATTGTGTTTACTGTCTCTTTATGATCTTGTTTTCTGAGCTGACAGTGATAATTTTTCCATAGCTAGACATATGTTCCAGAAACAGTGCTTAGTGTAATTAATGAGAGAGAAAACAGAGGGGGTTTTCTTCTATTTTTTGACATATGTGTATATACAGTATATATATACAGTATCTAACAAAAGTAAGGACAGCAGCGCCTTGAGACCCTTATGGGTGATTAGCCGTGCTTTACAAGTACCCAATACATACATACATACATACTCACATTTTTGTAAATATTTTAATATATATTTTCATGTGACAGCACTGAAGAAATTACACTTTTCTACAATATAAAGTAGTAAGTGTACAGCCTGTATAACAGTGTAAATGTGCTGTCCCCTCAAAATAACTCAACACACAGCCATTAATGTCTAAACTTTTGGCAACAAAACTGAGTACACCCCTAAGTGGAAATGCCCAAATTGGGCCAAGTTAGCCATTTTTCCTCCCCGGTGTCATGTGACTTGTTAGTGTTACAAGGCCTCAGGTGTGAATGGGAAGCAGGTTATTTAAATTTAGTGTTATCGCTCTCACACTCTCATATGCTGGTCACTGGAAGTTTAACGTGGCACCTTATGGCAAAGAACTCTCTGAGGATCTGAATAAAAGAATTGTTGTTCTACATAAAGATGGCCTATGATATAAGAAGATTGCCAAGACTTTGAAACTGAGCTGCAGCACGGTGGGTAAGACCATACACCGGTTTCACCGGACAGGTTCCACTCAGAACAGGCCATGGTAGACCAAAGAAGCATCTGCTCAGCATCATATCCAAATGTTGTCTTTGGGAAATAGACATATGAGTGCTGTCAGCATTGCTGCAGAGGTTAAAGGGGTGGGGGGGTCAGTCTGTCAGTGATCAGACCATACACCGCACACTGCATCAAATTGTTCTGCATGGCTGTCATCCCAGAAGGAAGCCTCTTCTAAAGATGATGTACAAGAAATCCTGCAAACAGTTTGCTGAGGACAAGCAGACTAAGGACATGGATTACTGGAACCATGTCCTGTGGTTTGATGAGACCAAGATAAACTTATTTGGTTCAGATGGTGTGAAGCGTGTGTGGTGGCAACCAGGTGAAGAGCACAAAGACAAGTGTGTCTTGCCTACAGTCAAGCATGGTGGTGGGAGTGTCATGGTCTGGGCCTGCATGAGTTCTGCCAGCACTGGGGAGCTATAGTTCATTGAGGGAACCATGAATGCCAACATGCACTGTGACATACTGAAGCAGAGCATGATCCCCTACCTTCGGAGACTGGGCCGCAGGGCAGTATTCCAAAATGATAATGACCCCAAACACACCTCCAAGACGACCACTTCCTTGCTAAAGAAGCTGAGGATAAAGGTGATGGACTGGCCAAGCATGTTTTCAGACCTAAACCCTATTGAGCATCTGTGGGGCATCCTCAAATGGAAGGGGGGTGTCAGGGTTTTTTCCTTGTTGTGTTTGCCATGTGCTGCTGGCAGCCATTTTACTCACCTCTCTTCCTGACTATGGTGCATTGTGGGGGATGCTGCTCAATTCCTGCACTTCCTTTTATGACCAGACTGGTGTGCATAATCCATGTGAGACAGGATGCAGTCTCAGAATTGTGATGTCATGACTTATTATTTAAAGGGCCTCTGTTCAGTATACTTTGTCTTTGCGTTGTCTCAGACCTGTTTGTGAGAGTTCCTGTGTATTAGCTGGCTGCCTGACATCTTTCCTGGTTCCTGATCCCTGGCTTGTTACTGACTCTGCTGTTTTCCTAGTCCATGATTTTGGCTCGAATTTTCGCTTTGGCTCCTGACTCGACTCGTCTGAATATCAGCTCTGGTTTTGATTCCTGGCTTGTTATTTGACTTGTGGACTTTTTATTATTTTTTGCTATTAAAGGGACAGTCTACACCAGAATTGTTATTCTTTTAAAAGATAGATAATCCCTTTATTACCCATTTCCCAGTTTTGCATAACTAACACAGTTATAATAATATAAGTCTCTGCAAACTGCCCCTTTTTTCAGTTCTTTTGACACACTTGCAGTCTAGCCAATCAGTGCCTGCTCCCAGATAACTTCCCATGCACGAGCACAGTGCTATCTATATGATATACGTGAACTAACACCTTCTAGTGGTGAAAAACTGTTAAAAAGCAATCTGAAAGAGGTGGGCTTCAAGGCCTAAGAAATTAGCATATGAACCTCCTAGGTTAAGCTTTGAACTAAGAATACCAAGAGAACAAAGCAAAATTGGTGATAAAAGTAAATTGGAAAATTGTTTAAAATGACATGCTCTATCTGAATAATGAAAGTTTATTTTGGCCTAGACTGTCCCTTTAATAAAGGTGTGATTATTTTTGCACTTCTCGTCTCAGTCTGATTCCTGGCACCCTGAGTTTACGCAAAGTCCATGAATCCTGATGGTGCTAATAATCCACCTTTACCTGCCATCCTTTCCAGGATGGATGTACAGGATCACTGCTTGGATCAATTTGCACTAGCCCTGCAAACCCTGCTGACTCGCACTGCACATTTGGACCAAAGTGTCCAGCAAGGAGTTTGGCTGCTCTTGTTTCCGCTACCTATGCCTACCAGGAGCATGTCCAGTTCTGCACCTCTACCTCAGCGATATGGAGGCGATCCTATTCAGTGCAGAGGGTTTTTGAACCAGGTGGGCATTTACTTTGAGATGTTACCTCAGGCGTTTCCCTCTGACAGAGCTAAGGTGGGATTTCTCATCTCGTTACTCTGACACAGCTCTTGCCTGGGCTAATCCCTTGTGGGAGACTAATAAACCTGTGATTTCAAATTACCCTGAATTTGTGGCCTCCTTTCGAATGGTATTTGATGTTCCGGCTTGCTCCTCCTCTGCTGCTAAACGACTCATGTCCATTCAGCAAGGTACAAGATAATTTGCTCAGTATGTTATTGAGTTCCGTACACTTGCCGCAGAGGTAGGTTGGAACAATGAAGCCCTTGTTGCAGCCTTCTTTCATGGGCTCTCTGATGCGATTAAAGATGAAGTTGCTGCCAGAGATTTAGCAGAGGATCTCGAGGCATTGGTGTCTTTTTTTATCCTAATTGACATCAGACTCAGAGAGAGGCCCTCTTTCAAGGAGCGCTTGCGGAAGCCTCCTGTTCCATTGTCTCCTACGTGTTCATTCCCACCCATGCCTCCCTCTCCCCCCATGCCTCCTGGTCCCGAGTCATCAGGTACTGCTGAGCCGATGCAGCTGGGATTCACGCGTCTCTCCGCGGCGGAGAGGGCCTTTAGGAGGAGGGAGGGGCTCTGCCTCTATTGTGGGTTACAGGGCCACCTTTTGAAGTCTTGTCCTACACGGCCAGGAAACGCTCACACCTAAGGTCCTGTCGGGGGCAGACCTTGGGTGGTTTATCCTCAACCCCCGAACCGCTTAAGGAGAAACCTTTGGTCACGGTTGTCCTTTCCTGGGTGGACTCCTCCATAGTCACACAGGCTCTTGTTGACTCAGATGCTTCGGGCTATTTCATTGACAGTGCTTTTGTATGAAAGCACTCCATTCCTGTTTTGCCTCGGTCCGTTCCTCTTGCTATTGAGGCCATTGATGGCAGGCCCCTTCAGCCCGCACTCATTACTCACAAAACTGCTCCGTTGTCCATGGCTGTTGGGGCTCTCCATTTTGAAACCCTCCAGGTCCAGGTGATAAACTCTCCGCATTTTCCGGTTGTTCTGGGTTATCCCTGGCTCCAAAAGCACAATCCCAGTCTCGACTGGCGCAGGTCCGAAATTTTGTTGTGGTCCCTGCAATGTATTTCCACTTGTCTTCGGAAACCAGTTAAAGTCTTGTGCACTTCTTCGGTTTTTCAATTGCCAGAGGAGTACCGAGAGTTCCTTGATGTATTTGACAAGGTGCGTGCCGGTACGTTGCCTCCTCACCGGTCTTATGATTGTGCCATAGACCTGCAACCCGGAGCCATTCCTCCTCAGGACCGGGTGTACCCTCTGTCTGTTGCAGAGAATTGTGCTATGGAGGAGTATGTTGCCGATGCTCTGTCGTGGGGGATCATCAGCAAATCCTGCTCTCCTGCAGGGGCTGGCTTCTTCTTTGCGAAGAAAAAGGGTGGCGAGTTAAGACCATGTATCGATTATAGGGGTCTTAATTGTCTTACTATTAGGAATGCTTATCCTATTCTGCTTATTACTGAACTCTTTGACTGCCTCAAGGGAGCTACGGTCTTTACTAAACTTGATTTGAGAGGAGCGTACAATCTTGTTAGGAATAGGATTAAGGAGGGCCATGAATGGAAAACAGCATTTAACACCAGGAGCAGGCATTATGAGTATCTTGTAATGCCCTTTGGCCTATGTAACGCTCCTACTGTTTTTCAGGAATTTATTAACGGTGTCCTATGAGATATGTTGCAACAGTGTGTTGTGGTGTACTTAGACGACATCTTCATACACTCACCCACACTTGAGGCTCATCGTTCTGATGTTACACGGGTTCTTCAGAGACTACGTGAGAACGGCCTGTTTTGTAAACTAGAGAAATGTGAGTTCCATCAGACTCAAGTAACCTTCCTAGGTTATGTTATCTCCGTTGCAGGGTTCTCCATGGATCCTGACAAGTTAACTGCAGTTCTGCAGTGGCCTCACCCAGTTGGTCTTCGGTCTATTCAACGTTTTTTAGGGTTCGCCAATTACTATAGAAAGTTTATTAAAAACTTTTCTTCCTTGGTCAAACCTATCACAGACATGACCCGTAAAGAGAATGATCCACTCCATTGGTCACCTACTGCCATTAAGGCCTTTGATAGTCTTAAGACTGCCTTTGCTGCCGATCCAGTTCTGGCTCATCCTAACCCTGTCCTGCCTTTCGTTCTTGAGGTCGATGTGTCTGAGACTGGAGTAGGTGCCCTCTTGTCTCAATGTCCTACGCCTGATGGTTCCTTGCATCCGTGTGGTTTCTTCTCTAAGAAATTGTCTCCAGCAGAGTGCAATTATGAAATTGGCGACAGGGAATTACTGGCCATAATTTTGGCACTCAAGGAATGGAGGCATCTTCTCGAGGGTACTAGCGTGCAGTGCTCATTCTTACTGACCACAAGAATTTAACTTATCTATCTGAAGCAAAATGTTTGTCGCCCCGACAGGCCAGATGGGGGCTATTTTTGTCTCGGTTTAATTATGTGGTCTCCTACCTGCCTGGTAGTAAGAATGTTAGGGCTGATGCCCTCTCTCGACAATTTTTGCCTCTGTCCAAGGAGGTGTCTGTACCTACTGCTAATGGTGAGCGTCCTTGGACACATCTTTTCATGAACTTCATTGTCAAGCTCCCTGTTTAAAATGGCAATACTGTTATCCTTATGGTGTTTGACCATTTTTCTAAAATGTCACATTGCATTCCCTTGATGAAGCTGCCTACCGCTCAGGAGCTTGCTTCAATTTTTGCCCGGAAGGTCTTCCGTTTACATGGGTTACCCAAGGAGATAGTGTCGAACCAGGGTAGCCAGTTTTGTCTCCAGATTTTGGCGGTCCTTTTGTGTTAAAATGGGGATCCAGCTTTCCTTCTCCTCGGCATATCACCCTCAATCCAATGGGGCTGCGGAACGGTTGAATCAAGCTCTGGAACAGTTTCTCCGTTGCTATGTCTCAGATCACCACAATAATTGTTCTGAACTGTTACCTTGGGCAGAGTTTGCTCGTAATAGTGCTATTAATGCTTCCTCCAAGATATCCCCGTTCATGGCGAATTATGGGTTTCAACCATCCTTGTTGCCTGATTCATTCATGTCTCAGGGTATTCCGGCTTTGGAGGAGCATCTCTGGCAACTCTGTTCCACGTGGGTGCAGATTCAGGATTGCCTTCATCGTTCTATGCAGCGGCAAAAGTTCAAGGCTGATAGTAGGCGTCTGCCCGCACCTTCCTACCAGGTTGGTGAGAGAGTTTGGCTGTCCTTCTGCAACTTGAACCTTCGTGTGCCTTCCAATAAATTGGCTCCCCCTTATGTTGGTCATTTTCGAATACTCCGATGGGTTAATCCTGTGGCCTACGCTCTTGACCTTCCTCCTGCTATGCGCATATCCAATGTTTTTCATGTCTCCCTCTTGAAACCATTGGTTTGTAATCGGTTTACCACTGTGTTGCCTCGTCCCCATCCTATCTTTGTTGACAACCATGAGGAGTATGAGGTCAGCAGCATTATTGACTCTCGTATGTCCAGATGCCGTGTACAGTATTTGGTTCACTGGAGGGGCTACGGTCCGGAGGAGCGTTCTTGGGTTCCCTCCTCTGATGTTCATGCTCCTGCCCTCCTCTGTGCCTTCCATGCCCGTTTCCCCAATAAGCCTTTTGTCCTCCTGCAGGGGAGGGGTCGTTGAGGGGAGGGTACTGTCAGGGTTTTTTCCCTGTTATTTTTGCTGGCAGCTGGCAGCCATTTTACACACCTCTCTTCCTGACTATGGTGTACTGTGGGGGATGCTGCTCAATTCCTTCACTTCCTTTTATGACCAGACTGGTGTGCATCATCCATGTGAGATAGGATGCAGTCTCAGAATTGTGATGTCATCACTTATTATTTAAAGGGCCTTTGTTCAGTATGTTTTGCCTTTGCGTTGTCTCAGACCTGTTTGTGAGAGTTCCTGTGTATTACCTGGCTGCCTGACGTCCTTCCTGGTTCCTGATCCCTGGCTTGTTCCTGACTCTGCTGTTTTCCTTGTCCCTGATTCCGGCTCGTCTGACTTTTCGCTTTGGCTCCTGACTTGGCTCGTCTGACTACCAGCTCTGGTTTTAATTCCTGGCTTGTCATTTGACTTGTGGACTTGTTATTATTTTTTGCTATTAATAAAGTTGTGATTATTTTTGCACTTCTCATCTCAGTCTGATTCCTGGCACCCTGACAGTGGGGGAGCGCAAGGTCTCTAACATCCACCAGCTCTGTGATGTCATCATGGAGGAGTGGATGAGAACTCCAGTGACAACCTGTGAAGCTCTGGTGAACTCCATGCCCACGAGGGTTAAAGCAGTGCTGGAAAATAATGGTGGCCACACAAAATATTGACACTTTGGGCCAATTTGGACATTTCCACTTAGGGGTGTACTCACTTTTGTTGCCAACGGTTTAGACTTTAATGGCTGTGTGTTAAGTTATTGTGAGGAGACAGCAAATTTACAATGTTGTACAGGCTGTACACTCACTACTTTACATTGTAGCAAAGTGTCATTTCTTCAGTGTTGTCACATGAAAAGATATAATAAAATATTTACAGAAATGTGAGGGGTGTACTCACTTTTGTGAAATACTGTATATATATATATATATATATAGAGAGAGAGAGAGAGAGAGAGAGAGAGAGAGAGAGAGAGAGAGAGAGAGAGAGAGTGAGAGAGTTTATTAGATAATAAACGCATAGATATACATCGGGGGATACATACATTAATGCAGCACAGAAAACACTACACACACACACATTCACACACAAACTCAAACACACAAACCTATCCTCTATCTTATCACCAGGCTCCCATTGTCTAATACATTAACCCCTTTAGCCTATGCCAAAGCCTTGTACATTAATGCATTCTTATATGAACTTTTCCCTTAATTTATGTTTAACTCATTTGATATTTTACATAATCTATGTCCAATGTTGTATTCCAAGAATATAGCTTTCTATAGGTTCGTCTTATCAAACAATTCAGAAGTGCAAAGTTCAACTTGGTAGAAGTGTAGAACTGGATGGTGTCTTAAGAGCTTTAAAAATGTATCTCAATCAATTATATAAAGTAAACATAGTGCAAAGGCAATAAACATGTAACAACAGGGTTTTTCATGTTTCCAGGGAGGGGAAGAGGAGAGAGAAAAACAAAAGAAATATATATATTTTACGCTATCCATAATATTTTTTAAGAATTATTATTAATATATTTTTATATTTTATATGTAATATTTTATAAGTGCGCCTTAAAGTGCCATAAAACAGGTTGAGATCTGTGCATATCCTAAAAGGGCTGATTAAGTAAAAATAGTTTGCATAAACATTTTTTAAAAATTGTTGGGAAGTATTTTAAAATAATTTTGAAAAATAAGTAAAAATACTTAAAGGGACAGTCAACACTAGAATTGTTTTTTGTTTTAAAAGATAGATAATTCCTTAATTACCAATTCCCCAGTTTTGCATAACCAACACAGTTATATTTATACATGTTTTACCTCTGTAATTACCTTGCATCTAAGCCTCCTTATTTCAGTTCTTTTGACAGACTTGCATTTAGCCAATCAGAGCTGTCTCCATGGTAAATTAACGTGCATGAGCTCAATGTTATCTATATGAAACACGTGAACTAATGGCCTCTAGTGGTGAAAAACTATCAAAATGCATTTAGATTAGAGGCGGCCTTCAAGGTCTAAGAAATTAGCATATGAACCTCCTAGGTTTAGCTTTTAACTAAGAATACCAAGAGAACAAAGCAAAATTGGTGATAAAAGTAAAATGGAAAGTTGTTTAAAATTACATGCCCTATTTGGAACATGAAAGTTGTTTTTGAACTTGACTGTCCCTTTAAAATAGCCATGCTGCTAGACAAGTGTGAGGGGTTACCTATTGCTCTCCCGACCCACACTCATAAATTAATAGAAACCAATTTTACTTTTACCTGGGCAATAAAAGCGATACACTATTTAGGAGTCAAACTGTCCCATGATTACAAGGATTTGTACAAACTAAATTACACTCCCTTATATAAGAAAATTAGGTCAGACTTACGTAAGTGGAAAAGTAAGCAATTCTCATGGTTCGGGCGCCTCTCGGCTATTAAAATGAACATACTTCCAAGGATGCTATACCTCTTCAGGGCTCTGCCAATAAAAGTACCAATCCCAGACTTACATAAACTACAACAAGACTTAACGGGCTTCTTAAGGGGTAATAAAATAGCCAGAATAGCCTCTTGGACTCCTGGGAGGATAGAATGTGACCCCTCTCGGCTCTGCTCAACAAATAATATATTTTCTTAAAGGGACACTGTAACCAAATTTTTTCTTTTGTGATTCAGATTGAGCATGAAATTTTAAGCAACTCTCTAATTTACTCCTATTTTCAATTTTTCTTCGTTCTCTTGCTATCATTATTTGAAAAAGAAGGCATCTAAGCTTTTTTTTTGGTTTCAGTACTCTGGACAGCACTTTTTTGGATGAATTTATCAACCAATCAGCAAGGACAACCCAGGTTGTTCACCAAAAATGGGCCGGCATCTTAACTTACATTCTTGCATTTCAAATAAAGATACCAAGAGAATGAAGAAAATTTGATAATAGGAGTAAATTAGAAAGTTGCTTAAAATTTCATGCTCAATCTGAATCACGAAAGAAAAATTTTGGTTACAGTGTCCCTTTAAGGTAACTTTACTGTTTTCACCTTTCTTCACAGGCAATCGTCTATGCACTAAAAACAAGCAGATTTGTAAGTTAGACACTCATAGTTATTATGGTTTGATAGTGTTATATTTTTTTATTTTTCCTTAAGTATTGTCACTTACCTAATAGACATCTATGGTAGGAGATACTGTGATATGTGACAACTGTAGACATTAGTCTGAGGAGCTTAGTTCTAACTCTTTCGGAGTTTCATGACTCTGAGGGATTGGTACTCCTTAGTGCTCATTCAATCAAGTGACAAGATAAAACTATATGTGAGATTGCACTAGGATATATTGATTGCTACTCTTTGTTTACTCAAGTTTTGATGTACCTAAAGATGTTGTATAATCGGAAAATAATAAAAATTATTTCAACTAAAATAGCCAATTTTTAAAAGTTTTCAATTTACTTCTATTATAGATTTGTATCTGTCTTATCTTATTCTTTGTTGAAGAGATATCTAGATAGGTATCGTGCACGTCTGGAGCACTACATAACAGGAAATAGTGCTGACATCTAGTGCTTGTGGTAATGTATGACATTGTTGCAAAACTGCTGTAGGCACGTGCATGCTCCTGAACTCACCTACCTGCTTTTCATCAAGGGATAACAAGAAAACAAAGAAAATTATATAATAGAAGTCAATTGGAAAGTGGTTTAAAATTGTATGCTCTATCTGAATCATGGAAGAAACAATTTGGGTTTATGCCCCTTTAAAGTTCATATTTCATCTTTCCATAACGCGCCTTAAAATAACTCATTCTTAATGTGCGCTAACCCGACACCTCATTAGACCTAAAGCGTGATAAAAAGGCAGACAAAGGGCTTTAACATTGAGGCACATACATATACATCTCTAAAGATGTATATGTATGCGTATACATATATATATATATATATATATATATATATATATTTATATATATATATATTTATGTTTATATGTGTGTACATTTGTATTTATGTATTCATATGTTTAAATATGTATCTATACACATATATGCAGATAAAAAAGAAATGAACTCTGATCAAGAGCATATATAAAACTTAACATTTATTGGCATAGGCAACTTAAAAATGAAAAAAGAAACAGCCAAACGGGTGGTGTTTAATGCAGCACAATTGGCTTATGTGTTTCGGCGTACCGCCGTATTCATAGCCTCCTCAAAGTTTCCTCAATTGTCCAGGGGGTGTTAAATATTCTGTTTAAAAGACTCCGCTCAGGACTCTTATTATACCCAGTCCGGATTTATTATTGAATTTGTATTTTTAATACTCTACTACATATCACACACTGACTGTCTTTTGGTATATTTTTCTATACACATATAAACACATAAATACATATGTATACATAAATAGACATATATAGAAGTGCATTGGAGCCCTTTGTGGTTAAGTAGATGAAAACATGTGAAAGCATATTTATGCTTTAACTATGTATTTACTATAAATATTCACATTCCAATGTTCTCCACATATATATTTGTAAATAGATATTCTGATATATATACATATCTGTATATATCTATACCTGTATATAATCTTGTGTATATATAGGTATAAATATATATCTTACCAAAATGTCATCAGATATCTGTAGAAATATGTTTTTATGAGTTATTAAGTACTTTGTTTCATTCCAATTACTCTGTTATCATTGCATATATCTTTAAATAAAATAAAGGTTAATAATGAGTTTTATATAAATTATTTCCTCTTTTCATCCAATTCTTGCAAACAGACTATTGAACATCCAGAGCTTCCTTGCACAAGCAGCCTGTTTTTCTTTTGATTTCTAGTGTTGTCCATTTTGAGGGAAGAAACTATATTTTTCCCAACAAGTCTGAACCATTTTTTTCAAAAATCATGTCTGAAATGTGTGATCCGTTCTACATTAGTCTTCTGTTAGTCATCAATCTGATGATTTTGATGTATATATAACCTATTCTTGATATCTGTTATTGCATTGTTGTCAGTAGCCTCTAGAATATGTTACTATGCCAATATGAAAAATTTCCAATATAACACACACTGAAACCACGATATATATTTTAGTGCATTCTGTTGTATTACAGCATGTTGCTTGTTTTATTGTTTAGGACTATACATATAGCTAAAATCCTAATCAAATATAAAGTATATAATGACTGCAAACAACTTTATTTTTATCTTGCGGTATTACTTTAAAATAAAGCTATATATTTGAACCAAACATATATATTTTTTATTATCTACAAAATGTTATTATCTAAATGATCTTATGCTGAATCATTAAATTAACCCCTTCATGACCAGACCACTTTTCCATTTGTTCACTCTCTGGGACCAAGGCTATTTTTGCATTTCTGCTTTGTTTGTATTTAGCTGTACTATTCGTCTTACTCATTTACTGTACCCACACATATTATATACTATTTTTCTCGCCATTATATGGAATTTCTAAAGATACCATTATTTTCATCATAACTTATAATTTACTATAAAAATATATATATACATTTTGATGAAAAAAATGAAAAAAAAACACACTTTTTCTAACTTTGACCCCCAAAATCTGTTACACATCTACAACCACCAAAAAAAATCCTATGCTAAATAGTTTCTAAATTTTGTCCTGAGTTCAGAAATACCCAATGTTTACATGTTCTTTGCTTTTTTTGTAAGTTATAGGACAATAAATACAAGTAGCACTTTGCTATTTCCAAACCATTTTTTTCAAAATTATCGATAGTTACATTGGAACACTGATAACTGTCAGTAATCTCTGAATATCCCTTGACATGTATATATTTTTTTAGTAGACAACCCAAAGTATTGATCTAGGCCCATTTTGGTATATTTCATGCCACCATTTCACTGCCAAATGCGATCAAATAAAAAAAAGTTCACTTTTTCACAAACTTTAGGTTTCTCACTGAAATTATTTACAAACAGCTTTTGCAATTACGGCATAAATGGTTGTAAATGCTTCTCTGGGATCCCCTTTGTTCAGAAATAGCAGACATATTTGGCTTTGGTATTGCTTTATGGTAATTAGAAGGCCGCTCAATGCCACTGTGCACCACACTTGTATTATGCCCAGCAGTAAAGGGGTTAATTAGGTAGCTTGTAGGGAGCTTGCAGAGTTAATTTTAGCTTTAGTGTAGAGATCAGCCTCCCACCTGACACATCCCACCCCTTGATCCCTCCCAAACAGCTCTCTTCCCTCCCCCACCCCACAATTGTCCCTGCCATCTTAAGTACTGGAAGAAAGTCTGCCAGTACTAAAATAAAAGGCTTTTTTAAAAAAAATAATTATGTAGCTCTGATGGACCCCCCTTAGCCCCCAACCTCCCTGATCTCCCCCAAACAGCTCTCTAACCCTCCCCTTGCTACCTATTTGCTGCCATCTTGAGTACTGGCAGTACCCTTTCCCCCCCCCCCCCAAAAAAAAGTTTTTTTAAATATGATTTTTCTGTAGTGTAGCGGCCTCCCCTCTAAACCCCCCTCCCTCTCCCAGATCCTACAATCTTTATTTTCTCCCCTCCCTCTCCGTATTTCCCATTCATTTCCATTGGTGTCAGTGGTTGTGCACAATGCACATACAGGAACTGGATGCCGGGTAGCGATGGACTGCCCACCGGCCTCCCTGCTAATGCTCCCACCCACCAACGATCAGCACCATCGCTACCGGTGCAGAGAGGGCCACAGAGTGGCTCTTTCTGCATCGGTTTTGTAAAAAAATGGTATTGCAGGATGCCTCAATATCGAGGCATCACAGCAATACCATAAAAGCGGCTGGAAGCGACGTTCCAGGATGTCCTTGGTCGTTAAGGGTATTTTTTGAAGGACGTTCCTGGCACGTCCTCTGTCATTAAGGTGTTAAAATCAATCATCAAACAAGTTAAAGGGACAGTCTACTCTTGAATTTATTTATCTTTAAAAGCTAGATAGTACCTTTATTACCCATTCCCCAGCATAACCAACACTTTAATACTAATATAATCTTTACCTCTGTGATTACCTTGCATATAAGCCTTTACGAATTGCCCCCTCGTATTTCAGTTGTTTTGACAGACTTGAATTTTAGCCAATCAGTGACCTCTCTTGAGTAACTCCACGGGAGTGAGCACAATGTAATGTATATGGAACACGTGAACTAACGCCCCCTAGGTATGAAAAAAAATGACAAATGCATTGAGAATTTAGGCAAAAAAGGGCTTATAAATTAGCTTATGAGACTACCTATGTTTAGCTTTCAAATAAGTATACTAATAGAACAAAGCAAATTTGTTGATAAAAGTAAATTGGAAAGTAGTTTAAAATTAGATGCCCTATCTTAATCATGAAAGTTTAATTTTAACTAGAGTGTCCCTTTAAAAGAAACTTAGCAAAAAGTAGAAATCTACCTTTTCTGTTAGCCCTTTCCATCGCAAAATGATAATATTAATATATTGATTTATGTGCCACATTTTTATATACATGCATTATTTTAGGCTCATTTTAAAAATATATCAATTCAGCTAACATATGAAATGAGAGAAAGTTCTGCATAAATTATCAACCCTTATATTTAAGTTAATAACATTTTAGTGTGGTTGTAACTGATTATGCAACAAGCCCATTGCATTATTTTACAGTATTTAAAGAAGCCAAGTAACTGTGCAATATATATGAACTTCCACAGACTGTGAAGACAAGTAGTGACGTTTTTTTTTATACACTTTGATGATTGCTGAGATACAAATTTAAAAGTACATCATAAATTAAACTAATTAGATGAGAAGGGGAAGCCATAACCGAAAATTATGTAATATCTGGTAAGTTTGCACATAGTTAAAGGGACATTAAACACTAAGGGACATATTATTATTTTTATTATTATTATTATTATCAGTTATTTGTAGAGCGCCAACAGATTCCGCAACGCTATAAACAAAGGGGGAGTACAACAAAACAATTATAGGCATCAAATGGGTAGAGGGCCCTGCCAAGAGTTGCACTGTTGTAGTCAGCGCTTCAGAAGGTGATCTACAAACAGCTGGACTCTTAGGCTTACATGCTAAGGGGATTCAGGGGATAGCAATAGAGGAGTGGTACTGGTATAAAGTAAGGTTAGCATAAGCTGTATGTATCCCTGAAGAGTAGAGTCTTTAGGGAGCGCTTGAAGCTTTCAAAACTAGGGGAGAGTCTTGCGGAGCAAGGCAGAGAGTTCCCCAAGATCGGAGACAGTCTGGAGAAGTCCTGTAAATGGGAGTGCGATGAGGTAACCAAAGAGGAGGAGATAAGGAGGTCATCAGCAGAGCGAAAGGGACGGGAGGGAGAATATCTGGAGACAAGGTCTGAGATATAGGGGGGAGCAGTGCAGTTGAGGGCTTTGTATGTCAGAGTGAGAATTTTGTGTTTGATCCTAGAGGCAAGAGGAAGCCAGTGAAGGGATTGGCAGAGAGGGGCAGCAGATGAAGAGTGACGTGTAAGGAAGATGAGTCTGGCAGAGGCATTCATTATGGATTGTAAAGGAGCTAGGCTGCAGGTGGGGAGACCAGAGAGGACAGAGTTGCAGTAATCTAGGCGGGAAGAATGAGAGAGTGGATTAAAATCTTAGTTGTGACTTGTGTAAGGAAGTGTCTAATTTTAGAGATGTTTATAAGGTGGAAGCGGCAGGCTTTAGCCAAGGACTGAATGTGAGGAGTGAAATAAATATTTAAGTCAAATGTGACCCTGAGACATAGGGCATGCGGGGTAGGGGTAATGATGGAGTTGTCGACAGTTATAGAGAGATTGCGGGGTGGAGATTTTGGAAGAAGGGGGGAAAATGAGGAGCTCAATCTTGGAGAGATTTAGCTTGAGGTAGTGAGAGGACATCCAGGAAGAGATGTGAGAAAGACAGTTAGTGACACGGGAAGGAGATAGGTCTGGTGCAGAGAAGTAGATTTGGGTGTCGTCGGCATAGAAATGATATTGGAAACTGTGGGAATTTATTAGGGAACCGAGTGATGACATGTAGATTGAGAAGAGAAGGGGACCGAGAACAGAGCCTTGCGGTACTCCGACAGAAAGTGGTGACGGGGCAGAGGAGGCCCCAGAAAAGGCTACACTAACAGGTAGGAAGAGAGCCACGAAAGGGCTGTGTCACAGATGCCTTAGGATTGGAGGGTTTGGAGCAAAAGAGGGTGGTCAACAGAGTCAAAGGCTGTGGACAGATCAAGGAGGATAAGCAGAGAGAAGTGGTCTTTTGATTTTGCTGTAAGTAGGTCATTGGTAACCTTAACAATAGCTGTCTCTGTGGAGTCATGGGGATGAAATCCAGATTGCAGTGGGTCAAGAAGGGAGTTTAATGTAAGGAAATGGGATAGGCATACATATACTAGTTTTTCAAGAAGCTTTGAGGCAAGAGGGAGGAGGTAAATAGGGCGGTAGTTGGATGGGGAGGTAGGATGAAGGGAAGGTTTTTTGAGGATAGGTGTGACCAGTGCATGTTTCAGCGATGAGGAAAATATACTAGTGCTGAGGGAGAGGTTGAAAATGTGTGTTAGTATAGGGGTGAGGGTAGCGGAGAGGTAGGGGAGAAGCTGTGAGGGGATAGGGTCAAGGGGACAGGTAGTGAGGTGATAGTGCAGTATAAGTGCCGAAACTTCTTCCTCAGTAAAAGGGGAGAATGAGCTAAGTTTAAGGTTATGTGGGTTGTGGTTGAGTGAGAGCATTTGAGGGGGGGGAGAGAATGGAATTATGTTGAGAGCTGATTTCATTTCTGATAGAGTCGATTTTGTTATTGAAGTGGCTGGCAAAGTCTTGAGCTGACAGAGAAGTTGTATTAGGAAGTAAGGGAGGGCGGAGGAGAGTATTGAAAGTGGAGAATAGACTTTTTGGGTTTGAAGAAAGATTAGAGATAAGAGTAGAGAAGTAGTGTTGCTTATGGAGATTAAGGGTAGAATAGTAAGAGTTCAAGATAAATTGGTAATGAAGAAAATCAGCTGAACTCCGAGATTTTCTCCAGTGCCACTCAGCAGTACGGGAACATCTGCGTAGGTACCGTGTCAGAGGAATATGCTAGGGCTGAGGATGCGTGTGTGATTTCCGAGCTATGGTAAGAGGGGCGAGATTGTCAAGGACGGATATAAGGGTGGAATTATAGTGGCAGTCTGGCAGATAGATTGTTCAGGGCAGGAAAAGGAGTAGAAGGATGAAAGGAGAGGTTTGAAGGAATTTGCAAGTTGTTGCTGATCTAATGACAAAATGCTTCTGTGAAGTTTGGTGTGAGGAGTAGAAGGAGGGAGAGTTGTAGGGAGGGATAATATGTTGCAAGTAAGGAGATGGTGGTCAGAAAAGAGGAAAGGGGGAGTTTGTGAAGTTTGAGAGAGTGCATCGATAGCTAAAGATCAGGTCAAGAGAGTGACCGTCTTTGTGAGTGGGAGAATCAGTCCATTGTGACAGACTAAAAGAGGAAGTGAGTTGCAGAAGTTGTTTTGCAGATGAGGCAGTGGGATTGTCAAGAGGGATGTTGAAGTCACCAAGAATGAGGGAAGGGGTGTCTGAGGAAAGGAAATAAGGTAGCCAGGCAGTCAAGTGATCTAGAAATTGAGTTGAGGAGCCAGGGGGTAGGTATAGGACTACAACACATACAGAGAGAGGGGAGAATAAGCGAATCATGTGGGTTTCCAATGAGGGAAATGTGAGGGAAGAGATGGGATGTATTTGTTGAAAGGTGCAATGAGAGGAAAGTAAAATACCTACACCACCTCCTTGTCTATTACCAGACCTAGGAGTGTGGCTGAAGTGGAGACCCCCATGTGACAGAGCAGCAGTGGATGCTGTGTCTAGGGGAGAGAGCCAGGTTTCTGTTAGGGTCAGAAGATTGAGGGAGCGGGAGATGAAGAGGTCATGTATAGAAGTGAGCTTGTTGCAAACAAAGCCAGAGTTCCAGAGTGTGCAAGTGAAAGGGGTAGTGGCTTTTGATGCAAGATGAATGTGAGTAAGGTTGTCAGAGTTTTGTTTTCTGAGTCTATGGGACGGTACACATGGATGTGCACGGCTAGGCAGTGGTTGGGGACCAGGATTAGGGGAGATGTCACCAGCAGTAAGTAAAAGCAAGAGGGAGAGTGACATGAGATGAGATATGGATATGCAGTAGTGAGACTTCTTTTGAGACGAGCTGCAGGGGGGAGAGAGAGTGTTTAGGAATAGGTAAAGTTCATGAGTACAAAAGTAAGGTGAGTTTAAGAGAGATGGGCTAATGACCAGTGCAGGTGGAGAGGAAGAAGGAGTCATTGAATAATGTAGTTTGTTATAGAGACAAGAGGTAGCAAAAATGATTATGAATATATTGAGCATTTTTACAAAAGTGGGAACCAGTTAAGCACATAAGACACAGAATTACAGTAGCAATTGCATAAGAAAACAAAAAGGTATATGAAACATAATTTTACAAAAGTACTTGTCTTGTGTCTTGCCCAATCATTGTTCAATTCTTGTATAATTCTATTGTTAATGCCTCACTTATAAAATGTTCACTTAATTCTTGTATAATTCTATTGTGAATGCCTCACTTATAAAATGTTCACTTAATTCTTGTATAATTCTATTGTTAATGCCTCACTTATAAATGTTCACTTAATTCTTGTATAATTCTATTGTTAATGCCTCACTTATAAAATGTTCACTTTGAAAATGTGAACATATGTTGTTATAGCAATGCAAAGCCCAGTGCAATGCACAGCCCAAACTAGTGTGAAATATATGCAGGCAGGGCAGTCAGCTGAGTCCACTAAATTTAGTTGATTGCTAATTAAAGAGAATTGGAAAGGCCAATTGGAAAGTTAGATTCTGGTCTGGTCAGGGTGAGATGTTGAGTAAACAGACAATAAAATTTGGAGGGGGTTAAAACTGTGGCATAAGACAGCTATACATTTTAGAATAATAGCAAGTATTGATAAGGATTGAGCATCACATAGCAATTAACAAAACATTAGAAGTAAGACATTGGATAATAGTACAACAAATGTAGGACTAAATTAAAAAACTAAAATAATTTGCTCTATGTAATTATTCACATACCAAAATTTGCAGATTGACAAGGAATATATTCACATAACAAAATAGAGTTACAGGAGAGGAAAAACACCAGAGTGCAGTGAATACTTTGCAGATTGACAAGGAATATATTTACATACCTGAAATTAGAAGAGAGAGTAGGGTTAGCTTGATGTAGTGTGCATTTCTTCAGCAGATGTCAATAGGCAGCATGGTGTCTTAATAAGCAGCACTCTGGTGAGTACTGAGTATTATTCTTGTATAATTCTTTTGTTAATGCCTCACTTATAAAATGTTCACTTTGAAAATGTGAACATATGTTGTTATAGCAATGCACAGCCCAAACTTGTGTGGAATATATTCAGGCAGGGCAGTCAGCTGAGTCCACTAAATTAAGTTGATTGCTAATCAAAGACAATTGGAAAGTTAGATTCTGGTCTGGTAAGGGTGAGATGTTAAGTAAAAGATGTTAAGTACAATATGCATGCTATTTAGAGTTCTCGCTCAAGCAGGAACTTTGCTAGAAACATTATAAAAAAAAATATAAAAACATTAAAAATATTAATAATAGTTTTTCAATATAAGTACGGTAAAAAATTCTAAATAGTCCATAAAATCTATGTAGATAGATAATTAGATAGATATAGATATATTTTGTAATATATATATATATATATTTTATTAAGGTATTGAACCATATAAACAACAGCAAGTGTAAGACATATTTAGGTACATCTATCCAGTATTACAGATTAAGTATTACAGAATCAAGTGAGGAAATGTCGCCGCTCATTTGGGAGATGTCAAGGGGGTAAGTAATACCTAAATTTTCCACAGATGTCCACAGATGTTGGCGAGGATGTAATAATCCATGTCCAATGTTGTATTCCAAGTATATAGCTTTCTATAGGGTCTTCTTATCAAACAATTTACAAGTGCAAAGTTCAACTTGGTAAAAGTATAAAACTGGATGGTGTCTTAGGAGCTTTAAAAATGTAGCTCCATCAATTATATAAAGTAAACATAGTGCAAAGGCAATAAACATGTAACAGGGTTTTTCATATTTCCAGGGAGGGGAAGAGGAGAGAGAAAAAAAAAGATATAGATATATTTTACGCTATCCATAATCATTTTTAATAATTATTATTAATATTTTTAAATATTTTATATGTAATATTTAATTTTCCCCCTAAAGTGCCATAAAACATGTTGAGATCTGTGCATATCCTAAAAGTGTTAATTAAGTAGAAATAGTTTGTATAAATTCAAATCAAAATTGTTGGGAAGTATTTTTAAATAATTTTCAAAAATAAGTAAAAATACTTAAAATAGCCATGCTGTCTGGACACTGTGCTCCACCCCTCTTATCAGTGTTTAGACACAGGCATTGTATTTCACCTGAGTTCACAGCTTCTAGGTATGCTCCAGCAGATAATCCCTATTCATGTGTGCATATTACCAAAACATCAATGGATATAGCTACAGCCATAAAAGGAATTGTGTGGGGAGATTTAGAATTGTACAAACTTAAAAGAAAGGGTTAATGGCGAGGCACTGCAGTATAAATTTGCAGGTAAAGTAATTAATGTACATATTATTATATTTTGTCTCTATCTCAACTTGTTTTATGTCCCTTTAAGATAAGTTAATGTCAAATACGTTTTCATGATTATGTCAAATAGATATCTATACTTATTTTGGGTTAGCTACCCTACATGAGTTATAGTAAGGTGCCTTATGCATTTATTAAATATAAAATATTGAAAAATATTAATAAGTAATGTAAATAATTATTATAGAAGTACTAAAACATCTATATAATCTATAAAATGTATTTTTTCCATAATCTATAACGATTCTTGATAATTATTGTTAATATTTTTTTAAAGGGACATGAAACCTAAATTTTTTCTCTTACGATTCAGATAGAAAATACAATTTTTAAAAGTTTCCAATTTACTTCTATTATAGATTTGTGTCGGTCTTATCTTATTCTTTGTTGAAGAGATATCTAGATAGGTATCGTGCACGTCTGGAGCACTACATGACAGGAAATAGTGCTGACATCTGGTGCTCTTGGTAATGTATAACATTGTTGCAAAACTGCTGTAGACATGTGCATGCTCCTGAACTTACCTTCCTGCTTTTCATCAAGGGATAACAAGAAAACAAAGAAAATTTGATAATAGAAGTAAATTGGAAAGTGGTTTAAAGTTGTATGTTCTATCCGAATCATGGAAGAAAAAATTTGAGTTTATGTCCCTTTAATATTTTATATTTCATATTTCCATAACGCACCTTAAGATAACTAATTCTTAATGTGCGCTAACCCGACACCTCATTAGACCTAAAGCGTGAAATACGAAGTGTGTTACACATATTTTACATAGGAAAAAAAACATATTCTTCACATAGGAAAAAATATATTTTTTATTATTAAATATTTATTTCTATATGTACAGTATGTAATAATGTTAATGTAAAATATATATCTATATGAATAGATATATAGGTATATACAGATATAAATACAAATATGCATTTATTATAAAAATAACATTGTCCTGTATGAGAAGAATATTGGACAGTGAAATATTAATAACTCGTGTCAAGTTAGCGAGCGATAGACATGTGCGATTCGATTTGGAACGAATCGAAATTCGGATGAATTTCTTAAATTCGGAGATTCGGATCGATTCGAATTTCCGAACCAAAACCAATTTTTCGGCCATGCACAAGTCTAGCGAGCGATGTTAGTTTTTTTCTTCTACGCTCTCTGTTGAAGACTGTGGGGTGCATGCGTCAGAGCGATTGTAATATTAAGTCCGGAATTTAGCGTGCATTGTGTTTTGCTCTTGTGCAAACTTTTTACTTTCAACTTGTAATAAACGTGCTACCTGATGAGTGCAAAATGCTTACTTCTAGCAAGTTTATGCTCAAGCAGGAGCATTAAATAGAGAGCCAGTTGTTATAAAGCCCTTACAAGTAGATTACAAGTTCTGCGCTACAGAGGGTATTTAACAAGAGCAACAAAAGTTGTGGTATTTCATCCTCCATAGTGCTGCCATTACAAGTTTTAGAAAAGCCGGCTTGTGCGTGCGATATGGTTGCATTGAGCTCCATACCGCAAAAAATACAAGTGCTGCTTTGACGTGCTTGTGCACGCTTTCCCCATAGACATCAATGGGGAGAGTGTGTTAGAAAAAGAACTAAAACCTGCGATCGCAGAATGAAAAGCTCCGTAATGCAGCCCCATTGGTGTATATGGGAAAAAAGTTACGTTTAAACCTACCACCCTAACATAAACCCCAAGTCTAAACACCCCTAATCTGCCGCCCCCGACATCGCCGACACCTACATAAATTTAATAACCCCTAATCTGCCGCTCCCGACATCCCCGCCACCAAAATAAATCTATTAACCTCTAATCTGCCGCTCCTGATATCGCCGCCACTATACTAAAGTTATTAACCCCTATTCCCCCACACCCCAACATTGCCCACACTATAATAAAGATATTAAACCCTATTCTGATGCTCCCTGACATCACCGCCACTAAATAAAGTTATTAACCCCTAAACCTCTGACCTCCCACATCACTACCACTAAATAAACCTATTAGCCCCTAAACCACCAGCCCTCCTCATCGCAACAACCTAAATGAAACTATTAACCCGTAAACCTAACCCTAACCATAACCCTAAACCTAACACCCCCTAACTTTAACATAATTAAAATAGAGCTAAATTAAAGTTACAATTATCAATGAAATAATATCTATTTAAAACGAAATACATACTTACCTGTAAAAGAAAACCTAAGCTGGCCAATGGGAATAAGAGCTGCTTAAATTCTATTGGCTGATTTGAACAGCCAATAGGATTTTAGCAGCCCTAATTCCTATTGGCTGATTCAAATTTTTCAACCAATAGGAATGCAATGGTACCTCCAGTATAAAATGGGTACTTTGAATTTCAATCCTCTGTGTGCGGTGGACGATCACATGAAGAGGACCTCAACATCGGATCGATGGACCTCCACCTTGGATCTCTGCCTGGACATCTGCTTTGGACCTCCGCAACCGTGCATCAACTGCTCCGCCTCCGCAGGGATGAAGAAGATGCCGGTCCCGCGATGGATTAAGACGGAGCCGCCTGGATGAAGATGGAGCCGCCGGGATGAAGATCGTTCAAGCGGGACTTTAGCAGCTGTGAGTACCTAAAGAGGGGTTAGTGTTAGGGTTTTTTTAAGGTTTTTTGTGTGTTTTTTTTTTTTTTAAATAGGGGTTGGGCATTTTTGAAAAGAGTTGAATGTCCTTTTAAGTGCAGGAAAAAGAGCTGAATGCCTTTTTTTTGTAATGTTAGGTTTTAGTGTAAGGCAGGTTAGGTTTTATTTTACAGGTAAGTTTGTATTTATTTTAACTTGGTAGTTATTAAATAGATAATAACTATTTACTAACTAGTCTACCTAGTTAAAATAAATACAAACTTACCTTTGGAATAAAAATTAAACCTAAGCCAGCTACAATGTAACTATTAGTTATATTGTAGCTAGCTTAGGTTTTATTTCACAGGTAAGTATGTATTTAGTTCATAATTGTAACTTTAATTTAGTTCTATTTTAATTATGTTAAAATTAGGGGGTGTTAAGCTTAGGGTTACGGTTAGGGTTAGGTTTAGGGGTTAATAGTTTAATTTAGGTTTTTAGCGATGTGGGGGCTGGCAGTTCAGGGGTTAATAGGTTTATTTAGTGGTAGTGATGTGGGAGGCCAGAGGTTTAGGGATTAATAACTATATTTAGTTGTGGCAATGTCGGGGAGTGGCAGACTAGGGGTAATATCTTTATTATAGGTTGGGCGATATTGGGGTGCGGGGGAATAGGGGTTAATAACTTTAGTATAGTGGCAGCGATGTCAGGGAGCGGCAGAATAGGGGTTAATAAATGTTATTAGTAGCAGCGATGTTGGGAGCAGCAGATTAGGGGTTAATAACTTAAAAATAGTGTTTGCGATGCGGGAGGGTCTCGGTTTAGGAGTTAATAGGTAGTTTATGGGTGTTTAGTGTACTTTGTAACACTTTAGTTATGAGTTTTATGTAGCAGTTTTGTTGTGTAAAACTCATAACTACTGCTCTCAGATGGCGCTACGGATCTTGTCGTTATAGGGTGTAACACCACCTTTTTAGCCTCACCTCAAAACTCGTAATGGCAGCGTTATGGAAGTCCCATGAAAAAACATCATATTTTTTTAGTGTGGGACTGACGTTGCTTTACAGGCTAAAAGGTTTGCGGTACAGCTATACCGACAAGACTTGTAATGGCTGCGTTGCTGTTTTAACGCTGAAATTACCATTTTTTCAGCGTTAAAACACGAACGCACAACTCGTAATCTACCTGATAGTGTTTAATGTCCTTTTAAACCTATTGCACTTTGTGTCTATTCTCATCTATAGTTAAAGGTACATGACATACTTAACAAATGTTAGATGGAATGATGTATTCATTTAGAACTGCATAATCAGCAAATGCATAATAAAAAGACAATGCAAAAGCTCTTAGGGACCGATGCTATAAAATGTGGAAGACTAGATGTGGTTTTCAACGTGGATGCTAGCAGTGGCAGCCCTCATGGAATTCTATAATAAATAGTAGCTGTCTCTATGAGTAGCGAGATGTCTCCCAGAAAAAATAATGAGAGCTCTCTGTTACTTAAAAGTTCACAATGGAGTGTAGAGAACATAGGAAGATGCCAGGTTGTTTAAACTGTAATATTACTCTGAATACAAATACAGTTATGCTGTTTTCAGTGCACTGTACTTTAAATTTGCTGTTATTTTCATATACATAGGTTTTCCTTTCAAAGTAATTAGTGTTTTTTTAGTATTTTGAAAAAAAAGCTTCCCACCTTTTAAATTGTGAAAAAAAAACTGTGAGATATGTAGGGGGGAAATGTTTACAGAATTATGCTGGAATTTGAGAGACAGTTTCATACATGCCTATGCTCATCCCATTTTACAAAAAACAGCAACCATGCTTTGTTTTGTTTTTTGCAAATGCAGTGTACTTAAATTGCCAATAATGATGTGCATATTTAATATGATTTATGGTGGTGTAATTTACATACAAATACTTTAATAAAATATGATTTTTGGTGAACAATTTTGTTTCAATTTTTGATGCACCTTAACAATACAAATTTTCCTGCATATTTTTGTGTGAATGGTTTAATTATTTGTTTTTTATGACTTTAAAATTATGATTTCATTGTGCACTTTTGTAATATATGCATCCCCTTCCCATATGAAAATGCAGCATATGCCCCTTTCCACCATGGAAATAGAAGGACTGGTGAGCATTCTTATAGAATCTCACCAGCCCAGGGACATTTTTAGAATCAAGCCCTTAGTTTAAATTTAAAATGAGCAGTAGATTTTATTCTTACAAAATTTAAAGGTAGTTAAATTTTCCTTCCCCCTATATCATGTGACAGCGATCAGCCAATCACAAATGCATATACGTATATACTGTGAACACTTGCCCATGTTCAGTAGTATATGGTGCTTATTTTAAAAAGGAAAGTTAATTGGAAAGATGTTTACAATTGTTTGCTCTATTTGAATCATGAAAGTTTAATTTTGACTTTATTGTTCCTTTAAAGGGACAATAAACACTTTGAGATGGTAATATAAAAGGATAAATCGTATATATATATATAAAAAAATCTCTGCAATATATTCTCATTATTTATTTTGTCCCCCTTTTCCTGTAATTCCATTTTGAAATGTTAAAGGGACACTGAATCCAATTTTTTTCTTTCATGGTTCAGATAGAGCATGCAAATTTAAGCAACTTTCTAATTTACTCATATTATCAATTTTTCTTCGTTCTCTTGCTTTCTTTATTTGAAAAAGAAGGCATCTAAGCTATTTTTTTGGTTCAGGACCATGGAAAACACTTGTTTATTGGTGGGTGAATTTATCCACCAATCAGCAAGAACAACACAGTGTGTTCATCAAAAATGGGCAGGGATCTAAACTTACATTCTTGCATTTCAAATAAAGATACCAAGTGAATTAAGACAATTTGATAATAGGAGTAAATTAGAAAGCTGCTTAAAATTGCATGCTCTATCTGAATCACGAAAAAAAAAATTTGGGTTCAGTGTCCCTTTAAACTTTTCAGTTCCTGTTAGAAGTGAAACTGCAGAAGACTATTATATTCCACACAGCCATTGGCTGCTTACTCTAGTGACCTATTTATAACTGTCTCTAATTGACCATAGCAGACAAAGTAACCAAAGTTACAACATGACAGCTCCCATAGTTTTATAGACAATAAAACTTAACACTTATTTTGTCACTATTTAAACAGCTAATGAAACTTAAAAAAAAAATACATTTACATGCTATTCTCAGACGAATCATTTCTTTGAATGCATCACACTATCTAGCATTTGTTTAGTGTTTAATGTCCCTTTAAGTCTGGAGCCAGCACATTTATTTTATCAGGAACTGTTTCCAGATTAAGTTACAGGAAAAGGTGACCAGATGAATAATAAAACTATATTCTAAAGTTATACTAATTACTATTAATCATTTTTGTGCTAGATTACGAGTGGAGCGCTATTTAGAGCTTTAGCTAGAGCGCTCATATTATAAGTTGAAAGTAAAAAATGATTGCCCTTGGGGTAACCTAACAAGCACGAACAGCTAGATTCTAGCGCAATTAGAATATTGCGCGTACAATAATGTATTCCCCATAGAAGTCAATAGAGCAAAAAAAGTTGAAAAAAACACTTTACTTGCACACAAACCCAAACTCATGCTCTCAAGGGTGCTAAACTGACATGAATAGATCTCTATGTTAAAACCCTTTGCCTGCCTTTTTTTCTAAAACATGAGCCCTCATATCTTATGATCTTTGTATTAAGAACGCTTGCGCGCAAATGTTTGTGTTCCACTCGTAATCTGGCCCTTTATGTTATAGTATAGTCTAATCAGGTGATGAAGGGACGTGTCCCCGAAATGCGTTGTAGAACTGTAGTCTGGCCAGGCAAGTGTTTCTATTCACAGCTTTTTAGCTTTTTTTTTTTAGCATTTTTTAGTATCCTATATCTGTTTGTTTGTTTGTTTGTTTGTTTTTTGGGGGGGTTATGTTTTACTTTTTGCATCAGTATTTATATAACTTATGCTGCTAGTAACTAGTGCATTCTTCTTTTAGCACTATCTTAATGCTTACTTTTTGATATGCTGCTAGCATTTTGTATGTTTCATTTTTTATATCAATACCTTGACATAATTGTTAAAATTGTGTTCAAACAAGAGATCCTGCAATAAAAATATATGGTGTCAAGTGATAAGTGAGCCCCACATTGTTTGATCTCACTAACAGACAGATACATTTATATTCCAATTTCCTTGTATCTTTTATAGACTCTTTCACTGATTGTTAGTCATTTAAATTTGGAAATAAATATTGTGTATATATGATGATGGTACTGTCAAAGTTTGAATAAACTTGCTAATCTGCATTGAAGTCATCCATTCTATTCATCCTTTCTTTCAGCCTTTTTGACAATACAAGTACACTGTAAAAAATAAATAAAAAAAATAATAATCTTATATTCTTCGTTTAAATGCACATTCTCTCTCTCTCTCTCTCTCTCTCTCTCTCTCTCTCTCTTCTCTCTCTCTCTCTCTCTCTCTCTCTCTCTCTCTCTCTCTCTCTCTCTATATATATATATATATATATATATATAATCTAAAAAAACAAGCGCAAAATAAAACTTCTCATAGTGTAGAAAAGTTTTAATCCAATTAGCCAGGTAAAAACATAAGACACAACCACCCTGAGCTTTTCATACAGTGTAGCACAGTTTGTCCAGCCATCCTCGTGCTCATCAATGATGCCAAATGGGAACTAATGATGCAAGCGAACCGCTACTGACAACTGCAGTTTTGGCTTACCAAGTGTGGACACCTTTATATCAGCATTGAACACGCATACCTTACCTCAAATGATTGAGGTCCTATCTTGTGAGTAGGACTTACTCAGGGGAATTGTGTCTTATGTCTTTACCTGCCTAATTGAATGAAAATTTTTTTACACTATGGGCTCCATGTACTAAGCCGTCAATTCATCCGTCATTTTAGACGCGGCTAAACTCGCCATTACTCGCCGCGGGCGAAATGGTGTCCGCTGTTGCTATGTACTAATAATCCCACAATAAATAGACACGTCTAGCCCGCCGCGAGCAGTGGCGGAATATTGATAAATTTGACGCCTCGCTCGCCGCGACTAAGCTGATGTACTTAACTTTCAGTTGAATTGTCTGGCCAATTGTTAACACGTGACATGTAAGGTGTCATGAACGTCATAGTAGTCGCGGGAATAGAATTTTGCTCCTATAAATGTACAACTTTTCTAAACAACTTTATTATTGTTCCCAAATTTTTGGAGAGTAATTACAGAGCGCTCTTTTTTGTGATCTTTATTTACAAATTCGATATGGCTTCATCTGGATCTGAAACCGCTTCAAAATCCAAGAATCCTCACTTTTCTCATCAGCAAAACGTCGTTTTGATTGACATGATTATTGATCTTTGTATGATCTCTCGGTCAGAAAGGCCGTGCAAACCAACCCGTGGAAGGAATACACGGGGGACACGAACTCTCCTTCTTCTAACGATACGATTAGCTACATTTCCAGTATTCTGTCTTCTAGCCCGGATTTGCATCACACGGAGAATAAACAAAAACAGAATTCTCTCCATAGCTGCTGAAATGAACAATGTAAGTACAATGCTGATATTACTGCCTTTTATATATGTCTAGACTGGCGTCTAGAGTGACTTTCCTATTGTTTTGTACCTTGCCCGCCACCTAAAAGGTGGCGAGGCAATAATAACGAGGTGGGGGCGGAGATTGACGCAAGCGGACAAATAGATTTTTTAGTACATTCGTTTTTGGCGAGTTGGTGGTCAAATGTGTCTAATTACAGTAAAAAATGGAGAGGTAGCGAGGTTTGGCGGATAAGTACCCTCGCAATTTTAAAGATGCGAGTTTTAACATAATTGACGGCTTTGTACATATCAGTTTGCGAGTTTTGACGCGAGATTTGTTGCGGGTAGCTCGCTGACTGCTTAGTACATTGAGCGCTATGAGAAGTTTTTTGTGCGTTTGTTTTTTAGATTACATAAACTGTACCTTCATCCTCAACAAAGCAGCCGTAAACCTCTCAGTGAGAAGGGATCTACAGAGCGTCCTCAATAAGGCAAAGACTCTCTTTTATTGCTTTTTATTGTTCATTAGTTGTGACTCACCCCAATTGGGGCTTACCATCAGTTTACTTTGCTCATAACTTTTTCATATATTGTCTGTATATACTATTGCATATATCATTGCATAAGTTATTGCACACACTAAGTACTGTATATACTTCTTGACACACTCGGTTTGCACTCACCAGTGCACACTTCATTGCATCATTTGTCTGCACTATCTCTGCATATTGCTCTGTATTGCATATATATATATATATATATATATATATATATATATATACACTAGTATATATATATATATATATATATATATATATATATATATATATATATATATATATATTTATTTATAGATAAGGAGAGAAGAATAATATATATTTTATTTTATCTTTGTATTTCATTATCATATTTTGAGGCTGCAGCTTTTCTATATACATATTAATATCTTGTGTATTATTATTGGTATAGGTTTATATATATATATATATATATATATATATATATATATATATATATATATATATATATATATATATATTAAGACCCACATTCATTCGCTTTGGAACTATGCAATGTTTATTTAACAACAGCAATTGCCTGAATATATATATATATATATATATATACACATATAAATATATATATATATATATATATATATATACACATATAAATATATATATATATATATATATATATATACATATGTAAACACACATATATATATAGAGAGAGAGTACATTTGTGGATTAATAGTACAAAAGTGTCTAATTTAATTGAGAGGATGCTGCTTTGTTGTTTATACTGATTAACCTCTATGAGTTTTGATTGCTTGTTTCCTAATTATATTTAAATGACACCAAGTTTTTACAATTACAATCTGAAATCCTTATTATTACACAACAGGAATTTTTAACATCCTAAAATGATGTTAGAAGTTTTCTCAAAGTATCTGGCTTGATTGTTCTATGATTTTTATTGAATGTAATTATACCAACCCATTCTTCTAAGAAAATTACACAGACATCATGCAAGATCCTTGATGTATATTAAGTGGATCAGCAGCTGGGATGTTACCATGTGAACCTAACTAGAACATTTATTGCCGTACATTTTTCTCTTCAGGGTGGTTAATTATCTTAATTACTTGTATTATCTTCTAAGATCCAAAATTACTTATTTTTCCTTGTGTTGCCAAGGGGGGGTAGAATATTTTTTTTTCCATTCGGTTCATGCTGTGTTAAGGTACCAATAGATTAAAAGCTATCGGTTTATTTTAAACATGATTTAGAGAATTCTATTTCATTCCATAATAAATTATTAAAAAACTGACTTGACATTCCTTTTTGTAAAACTTAATCTATTTAAAAGTCATCATTAAATATATTATCTTTATTTTACTTCATACTGCTAATATGAATTTTAATAGAAAATCTTTTGCATTGAACTCATCTTGACAATAAAAATAGATTATAAGATCTTTAGGTGTTACATACAATATACAGGGCTCCATGTATTAAAGGGACACTGAACCCAATTTTTTCTTTCATGATTTAGATAGAGCATGCAATTTTAAGCCACTTTCTAATTTATTCCTATTATCAATTTTTTTTCGTTCTCTTGCTATCTTTATTTTAAAAAGACGACATCTAAGCTTTTTTTTTTTTATTCAGAACTCTGGAAAGCACTTTTTTATTGGTGGATGAGTTTATCCACCAATCAGCAAGAACAACCCAGGTTGATCACCAAAAATGGGCCGCATCTAAACTTACTTTCTTGCATTTCAAATAAAGATACCAAGAGAATGAAGAAAATTTGATAACAGGAGTAAATTAGAAAGTTGCTTAAAATGTCATGCTCTATCTGAATCACGAAAGAAAAAATTTGGGTACAGTGTCCCTTTAAGCAGAGTAAGAAGCGTTTGAGCCCTTGCAGGGCAGCCTGCCTCCAGCATTGTAAGAATCAGTGGTCATCACTCCGAACATGCTCACTGGGGGTGATTAAAAGGCACTTTTCTATTGTAATTGGTCACAAGAGAGAAGGGAATGGCATTACACACTCAAGCAAGTGTTTAATGGTACATGCGGACAGCGGGCGTACAGTGTCTGCTGGCCAATGTCTGCAAAGCCATGCAGACAGGTTCTCAAGTTGAGAACTTTTTTCTGCATGGCAGTTTGTGCAAGGGATTCACAATTTTTAGCTTTATGTAATATAAACTTACAAAAAAGCCACTTAAAATATGATGTAAACGCCTACATGTATTATAAGCCAAGAGGACAACCTTCTCAACTTGGGAAGTTGTCCGCTAACCTTTGCGGCATACGGACAGCAGATTCTGTTAATCCGCTGTTTGTCCAAGACAGCATTTAAAGCCCACCCCTTCTCTCGCTAAACCAATCGCATGAGGGAAGGGCCTGTCAATCACCCCGAGCGAGTGAGCTCGGAGTGACTTATCTCCGCCACCTCAGAAGTGGCATTTGTGAACCTACCCACTAAGGGCTCTGGAGAAGCTAACACTGATTTATACATGGAGCCCCTTGTGTTCATGGTTGGTGAAATATAAAGTTCTGAAATGCCTGAAGAGAAAATAAAGACATTTTTACTAATATGCACTATAAACCTTAGAAACCCAATTTTTCTTTGATGATTCAGATGGAGCATGCAGTTTTAAACCATTTCCCAATGTATTTATATTATTAAATGTGCTTCATTCTCTTGGTATCCTTTGTTGAAGGTGAACAATGCACTACTGGAAGCTAGCTAAATAGGTGAGCAAATGACAATAGGCAGGAATGTGCAGCCACCAATCATCAGCTACCTCCAAGTAGTGCACTGCTGGTCCTCAGCTTACATAGGTATGCTTTTCAACAAAGAATTCCAAAGGAATGCAGCAGAAAATAGAAAAAAAATGGCATACTTTATCCTAATTAAGAAAATGTAATGTTGCATTTACTGTCCTTTTAAATGGTGCATTGTAAAACATCTTCATAAATAATAAAATAATTTAAAATTGTTATTTTATAAGTAAAATTTGCATTATTTTGCAGTTCATTGTCTCTGCTTATTTTATTCAATTGCTGTGGCCAATTAGGGGAACATATAAATTAGCTCCTACACTGATAAAACATTCACTGTGCTCAATATTTTAAATTAAGCAAAATAAATAAATAATTATAATGCATGGCAAAGGTTTTTTTTTTTTCTATTTCTCACAATTAAATATTTTATTGGTTTAAAATGTTTAATTTATGTACATTTAAAGGTATAGGCCTCAATTTAAAGGGACATGACACACACATTTCTTCTTTCATGATTCAGGTAAAAAATAAAAATTAAAAAAAAAAATCCAATTTATTTGTATTATCAAATTTACATCATTCTCATGTAATTCTTTGTTGAAGAGATATCTAAATAGGTAGTGTGCATATATCTGGAGCACTACATAATAAGAAATACTGCTGCCATATAGTTCTGTAGACACGTGCACACTCCTGAACTTACCTTCCAGCTTTTCAACAGAGGATAACAAGAAAACATAAACAATCCAATAATAGAAGTACATTGGAAAGTCATTTAACCCCTTAACGACCAAGGACGTACGCCACACGTCCTCAAAAAAAAGTCAGTTAATGACCGAGGACGTGTGGCGTACGTCCTTGGTCTGGAAAGCAGCTGGAAGCGATCCTGCTCACTTCCAGCTGCTTTCCGGTTATTGCAGTGATGCCTCGATATGGAGGCATCCTGCAATAACCCCCCTTGGCCATCCGATGCAGAGAGAGCCACTCTGTGGCCCTCTCTGCACCGGACATCGATGGCCGGTATCGTTGGTGGGTGGGAGCTTACGTGGGAGGCGGGTGGCGGCCATCGGTGCGCTATGTGGAGTGGAGGGGGGCAGGATCGGGGGCGGGAGCTACGGGGGCGCGCACGGGAGCGCGCGCGTGCACGGGGGTGGTGGGCGGGCGCGTGCACGGGGCGGGAGCGGGTGGGAACCGCTACACTACAGAAAAAAAAAAGTTGAAAAGTTGAAAACCCCCCCCCCCACTAAAATGCAATCTAAGGGTCCTGGAAGGGGTTGGGGGTTGGTCTCGGTGGGGGGGGAAAGCTACACTACAGAAAAGGGAATTTAAAAAAAAAAAAGGCACATTTTGTTACAAAACTGGGTACTGGCAGACAGCTGCCAGTACCCAAGATGGCGCCCATTATTGCAGAGGGGAAGGGTTAGAGAGCAGTTTGGTGGGGGATCAGTGAGGTTGGGGTCTAAGGGGGGATCCTACACATCAGCATATGTAAATATGCTTTTTTTTTTTTTTAAAAAAAAGGGCCAAATACCTTTTATTTTAGTACTGGCAGAGTTTCTGCCAGTACTTAAGATGGCGGGGACAATTGTGGGGGAGGGAAGAGAGCTGTTTGGGAGGGATCAGGGGGTCTGATGTTTCAGGTGGGAGGCTGAGCTCTACACTAAAGCTAAAATTAACCCTGCAAGCTCCCTACAAGCTACATAATTAACCCCTTCACTGCTAGCCATAATACACGTGTGATGCGCAGCGGCATTTAGAGGCCTTCTAATTACCAAAAAGCAATGCCAAAGCCATATATGTCTGCTATTTCTGAACAAAGGGGATCCCAGAGAAGCATTTACAACCATTTGTGCCATAATTGCAGAAGGTGTTTGTAAATAATTTCAGTGAGAAACCTAAAATTGAGAAAAAATTAACGTTTTTTTTAATTTGATCGCATTTAGCGGTGAAATGGTGGCATGAAATATACCAAAATTGGCCTAGATCAATACTTGGGGTTGTCTACTACACTACACTAAAGCTAAAACTACCCCAAAAAGCTCCCTACATGCTCCCTAATTAACCCCTTCACTGCTGGGCATAATACACGTGTGGTGCGCAGTGGCATTTAGCGGCCTTCTAATTACCAAAAAGCAACACCAAAGTCATATATGTCTGCTATTTCTGAACAAAGGGGATCCCAGAGAAGAATTTACAACCATTTATGTCATAATTGCACAAGCTGTTTGTAAATAATTTAAGTTAGAAACCAAAAGTTTGTGAAAAAATTTGTGAAAAGTGAACGATTTTTTCTATTTGATCGCATTTGGCGGTGAAATGGTGGCATGAAATATACCAAAATGGACCTAGATCAATACTTTGGGTTGTCTACTAAAAAAAAATATATACATGTCAATGGATATTCAGAGATTCCTGAAAGATATCAGTGCTCTAATGTAACTATCGCTAATTTTGAAAAGAAATGGTTTGGAAATAGCAAAGTGCTACTTGTATTTATGGCCCTATAGTTTACAAAAAAAGCAAAGAACATGTAAACATTGGGTATTTCTAAACTCAGGACAACATTTAGAAACTATTTAGCATGGGTGTTTTTTGGTGGTTGTAGATGTGTAACAGATTTTGGGGGTCAAAGTTAGAAAAAGTGTGTTTTTTTCCATTTTTTCCTCATATTTTATAATTTTTTTATAGTAAATTATAAGATATGATGAAAATAATGGTATCTTTAGAAAGTCCATTTAATGGCGAGAAAAACGGTATATAATATGTGTGGGTACAGTAAATGAGTAAGAGGAAAATTACAGCTAAACACAAACACCTCAAAAATTTAAAAATAGCCTTGGTCCCAAACGGACAGAAAATGGAAAAGTGCTGTGGTCATTAAGGGGTTAAAATTGTATGCTCTGTCTGAATAATGGAAGAAAAAACTTGGGTTTTATGTCCTTTTAAGAAGCTGTGGGTAGACGGAGGTTCCCAGGGAACCTTTCCTTCTGTGCTTGCTAATGTTAAGATAACAAAAGAACTCTCTTGTGCAAACCCCCTCCCCTGCAACCAATTGCGCAAGATTCAGGGTTGTCAATCACCCCAGTTGGATCCGCACGGAGTGATTTTAATCTGCCACTTCTAAGGTCTTGCTATGGCTGTTTCTTAACTCACATGACAGGGCCTGCACTGCAAGGGCTTAGAAGCTGCAATTATCAGTAGTTTGATAGCATCATCAATAACAAAGTTGGTTTAAAGGGCCATGATACCCAAATGTTGAAACACTTGAAAGTGATGCAGATTAGCTGTAAAAAGCGGACTATAAAATATCACCTGAACATCTCTATGTAAAAAAGAAAGATATTTTACCTCAAAATGTCTGAAGTATTCACACCCCATTGCAAAGGACTTTAAGCAGCAAATCAGTATGGCTGTCCTGGGACAGCTAAGGGGTTGAGCCTTGTACACAGTCATCTTATTTCCCTATTCAGTTTAAGGAAGTTTACTATGAAATCTTATGAGAGTTAAGTGAAATCTCATGAGATCACAGTAAAAGAGTTCATGACCTCAGCACTGTTGATGTTGATTATCTGCTGTTAATTTCTTCTTTTTTTTTTTTTTTTTTTTTTTTTTTACCTGCAGATGGGCAGAAGCGGAACTTTTTAGATAGAACTTACTCTGCTGAGCTGAGGAAATTGTGAGGTAAAATATCTTCCTTTTTTACATAGAGATGCTCAGGTGATATTTTCCTGTCAGCTTTTTACAGTTATACTGCATTAGTTTCAAGTGATTTAGCATATGAGTATTATGTCCCTTTAATATAAATTTACATCCATATAGTATCAAGGATATTTTTTAAAGTTCAATGTGTGCAGCAATAGTTTAAGCATAAGCCATATTCAGAAGTTTGAAAAGGTGCTGTTTCTGTGGAAGACAAACAGAATGTTTACTTTTCATTTTCATGACATTATTAAGAAATAATTACTATAGAAATAATTAATAAAAAGTGAAAAACATTTTATTTTTAATTAAATGCCCAATTGTTTTGGAACGTATTATTCACAGGTGTGTAAAAATGCTCAAGGAACTGTTCTTCAGAAAAATTTGCACTTTGCTCATAAATACATTTCAATTAGACTTCTGCATTCAAGAGAGGGGGAGAGAGAGAGTGCAAAAGAGAGGGGAAGAGAGAGAGCACAAAAGAGAGGGGTAGAGAGAGCACGCAAAATAAGGGGGAGAGAGAGAGTGTAAAAGAGAGAGAACGCAAGAGAGAGGGGGAGAGAGAGAGCGTAAAAGAGAGGGGGGAGAGAGAGCGCAAAAGAGAAGGGGAGTGAGAGCAAAAGAGAGGTGGGAGAGAAAGCAAAAGAGAGGGGGAGAGAGGGAGCAAAAGAGAGGGGGAGAGAGAGAGCAAAAGAGAGGTGGAGCGAGAGAGAGAGCGCAAAAGAGAGGGCGAGAGAGCACAAAAGAGTGGGGGAGAGAGAGAGTAAGGGGGGGGGACTGCTGTAAACGGGCTTTAGGACTAGTAATAATATAAAACAAGTAAGTGACATGTTCTAGGTAACACGTGTATGTATGTAAGACTGATTTTCCTATCTGAAAGTATACAAAAGCACAACAAAATTGCTTTCTTCCAATTGTTTTCTGTCACGTATTTCATAGATATAACAAATGGTAGTGGGTGAGGGAAATCCATTCAGTATTTGCTTACGTTTCTTATGGACAGTTTTTCTTCCTTTTTTTTTTAACTTATCTTTTTTTGAAAAAATAATTTTTTTAATGTCCCTTTTGTCTGTATTTTTTCTTTTAAAAAATGTAATTGGTGATTTTCTGAATTTAAATTGGGCGTGTAATTGAAGTTAACACTATGAATTCAATTAGGAAAAGAGATTACGACCAAATCTAGCTCTTTAGGGAATAGCACAAATAAAATAAAATGTTCCCTGGGGTGTTCCAGGGCAGACAACACAGTAATAATAGAAAACTTAAAAGGCAATTGTAACTGTAAATAACCAGAAACTTATTACCGGAAAATGAATAAAATGTAAAGTCAGAATTTTAAAATCATTAAAACTATAGATCTAGCTCAATATCAGTTTATAATAGTGACAAAACATGCATTTTATTCATTTCAATTCAATTATATTCATAGGTTTCTGTAGATAACATTAATACATGTTAATTGCATTGTTTAGTGGGTTATATACTGGAACAGCATCTCTATAAATCTATTTTCTAAAGAGTGAAGATTTGAGGAAGCATTTCAGTATATTTATATATACAGTATATACTGTATATAGGAAAAACTATTATATTATTATATAAATAATATGATTACTGGTATAAGTGGAACAAAAGTTTTAACTCACTGGCTCTCGTTGTTCTGACTCTGTAATAAGGGATTATTGTTATTATAAGATACTAAAACTTTTAGGAAAAGAAAAAAAAAGAACATTTACTGCCCTGCTGTGAAATCATCTTGTTTCCACTTAGTTCTTTAAGCTAACTTTAAACCATTGACTGAAGGATATAAGCTTGATTTGTAACAAAGGCTTCTTTAGAGAAGAACGTTGAGTTAGCAAAGAAAATGCTTTATAAACACAACATACAATGTTTCTAATATTATAATTATTTATTAAAAGTGAAAATGATAAATATTTAAAATCAGCATTGTACGAAATAAACATATATACCTGCATTTTGGGGGGGAAATGCTAAACTTGAAAAAAAAATTAAGAACTATAAATGTAACTATTTTTTTATTTCCACTACTACTCCAAAAAAAGCTGCATTAAATACTATATAAATACTTTAAAATTAAGTGAAACTCATATATACCCTATCTTATAAACATTATTTACATATGGCTAGATTACGAGTTTTGCGGTAAGAGCTGCTCGGTACTAACTTGTCACCGCTCACCTCCCTACAGTGGTGGTATTACAGGTTTACAAAAACCCGGCATTAGCAGGCAATATTGCAGCGTAAAGCAAAATTGAGCTCCATACCGCACTCCAATACTAGCGCCGAGGTGAGCTGGTTTTACGTGCTCGTGCACGATTTCCCCATAGACATCAATGGATAGAGCCGGCTGAAAAAAAGCCTAACACCTGCAATAAAGGAGCGTAAAGCTCCGTGACGCAGCCCCATTGATTCCTATGGGGAAACTAAGTTTATGTTTACACCTAACACCCTAACATAAACCCAGAATCCAAACACCCCTAATCTGCCGTCCCTGACATCGCTGACACCTAAATTACACTTATTAACCCCTAATCTGCTGCCCCTAACATCGCCGACACCTACATTACACTTATTAACCCCTAATCTGCCACCCCCGACATCACCGCCACCTACATTACACTTATTAACCCCTAATCTGCTGCCCCAGACATCGCCGCCACCTACCTACACTTATTAACACCTAATCTGCCACCCCCAATGTCGCCGACACCTACCTACACTTATTAACCCCTAAACTGCTGCCCCCAATGTCACCTCCACCTACATTACAGTTATTAATGAAGAATTAAGGTTCTTTTAAGTGACATCATCCAAGATGGCGTCCCTTGAATTCGGATTGGCTGATAGAATTCTATCAGCCAATCAGAATTAAAGATGAAAAAATCCTATTGGCTGATGCAATCATCCAATAGGATTGAGCTCACATTCTATTGGCTGTTCCAATAGTTTTTTTTAGTTAGGATTTTATTTGGGGGGTTTAATTGTGTGGGTGGTGGGTTTTACTGTTGGGGGGGTTGTTTGTATTTTTTTTTTTACAGGTAAAAGAGCTGATTTCTTTGGGGCAATGCCCCGCAAAAGGCCCTTTTAAGGGCCATTGGTAGTTTACTGTAGGCTAGGGTTTTTTTTATTTTGGGGGGGCTTTTTTATTTTGATAGGGCTATTAGATTAGGTGTAATTAGTTTAAATATTTGATAATTTGTTTTTTTTTATTTGTGTAATTTAGTGGGGGTTTTTGTAATTTAGTTAATTGTATTTCATTAATGTAATTTATTTAATTTTAGTGTAATGTTAGGTGTTAGTGTAACTCAGGTTAGGTTTTATTTTACAGGTAATTTTGTATTTATTTTAGCTAGGTAACTAGTAAATAGTTAATAACTATTTACTAACTATTCAACCTAGTTAAAATAAATAGAAACTTGCCTGTGAAATAAAAATAAAACCTAAGATAGATACAATGTAACTATTAGTTATATTGTAGCTACCTTAGGGTTTATTTTATAGGTAAGTATTTAGTTTTAAATAGGAATTATTTATTTATTAATAGTAGGTTTTATTTAGATTTATTTTAATTACATTAAAGTTAGTGGGTGTTAGACTTAGGGTTAGGGGTTAATAACTTTAGTATAGTGGCGGCAACATTGGGGGCTGAAGATTAGAGGTTAATAAATGTAGGTAGGCGGCGGCGATGTTAGGGGCGGCAGATTAGAGGTTAAAGGGACAGTATACTGTAAAATAGTTTTTGCCTTAATGTGTTTACAATTGCTTTTTTACCAACTGCAGAGTAAAAAAATATGAAAATTAGCTTTTTAAGGTTTATTTCTGTATATTAAAGCAATGGTTTTGTGTTTTGAAGCCACAACCTAATAAAATGGGTTGAGCTTTTAGGTATAATCAGATCTCATTACTGTATCACATTGTGTACATATATCTGCTTCTTTATCTTATATCTGTCCTTTAAACACCAGTACTTGGAGAAAACAATGTAAAATCAACATTGTATTACCTTATCTCTGCTATATCCCACTGAGAGTGTAATTTCTTCTACTGGCAGTGTTTACAAAGCTTATCTATAGCTTGGACCTGCGGCCACAAACTTTCAGAATAGGTGGGGATACCACATGCTAAATCATCTATTTCAAATGCCAATATAAGGGTAAAGGAGCTACTTGTAAACCATTTAATACACTCCAACAGGTAAAGTGGTTAATTGGGAACAAATTAAAGTGGAGAAATATTTTGAGTAAACTGTCCCTTTAATAAGTATAATGTAGGTGTCGGTGCAGCAGATTAGGGGTTAATAATATTTAAAGGGACACTGAACCCAAATTTTTTCTTTTGTGATTCAGATAGAGCATGCAATTTTAAGCAACTTTCTTATTTAATCCTATTATCACATTTTTCCCAGTGTTCTGAACCAAAAAATAGCTTAGATGCCTTCTTTTTCAAATAAAAATAGCAAGAGAATGAAGAAAAATTGATAATAGGAATAAATTAGGAAGTTCCTTAAAATTGCATGCTCTATCTTAATCACAAAATAAAAAATTTGGGTTCAGTGTCCCTTTAACTAGTGTTTGCAATGCAAGAGTACGGCGGTTTAGGGGTTAATATGTTTATTATAGTGGCGGCAATGTCAGGAACAGCAGATTAGGGGTTAATAATTTTATTTTAGTGTTTGCTATGCGGGAGGGCCTCGGTTTAGGGGGTAATAGGTAGTTTATGGGTGTTAGTGTACTTTTTAGCACTTTATTTATGAGTTTTATGTTACGGCGTTGTAGCGTAAAACCCATAACTACTGACCTTCAGTTTACGTTATGGATCTTGACGGTATTGGCTGTACCGCTCACTTTTTGGCCTCCCAGGCAAACTTGTAATACCGGCGCTATGGAAGTCCCATTGAAACATCTGCAAGACTCGTAATACCAGCGGTAGTGAAAAAGCAGCGCTTTGAGGCTTTTTCAGCCATAATGCAAAACTCATAATCTAGCCGATAATTATTAAAAAAAATAAAGTTGTAAGGGTTAAATGGTATTAGACATGTGCAGGCCAGAAAATTTCATTTCAGACAAAAATTTTACTTCAAATATTAACCCCTTAATGACCACAGCACTTTTCCATTTTCTGTCCGTTTGGGACCAAGGCTATTTTTAAATTTTTGTGGTGTTTGTGTTTAGCTGTAATTTTCCTCTTACTCATTTACTATACCCACACATATTATATACCGTTTTTCTCGCCATTAAATGGACTTTCTAAAGATACCATTATTTTCATCATATCTTATAATTTACTATAAAAAAAATTATAAAATATGAGGAAAAATTGAAAAAAATACACTTTTTCTAACTTTGACCCCCAAAATCTGTTACATATCTACAACCACCAAAAAACACCTATGCTAAATAGTTTCTAAATTTTGTCCTGAGTTTAGAAATACCCAATGTTTACATGTTCTTTGCTTTTTTTGCAAGTTATAGGGCCATAAATACAAATAGCACTTTGCTATTTCCAAACCATTTTTTTTTTTTCAAAATTAGCGCTAGTTACATTAGAACAATGATATCTTTCAGGAATTTCTGAATATCCATTGACATGTATATATATATATATTTTTAGTAGACAACCCAAAGTATTGATCTAGGCCCATTTTGGTATATTTCATGCCACCATTTCACCGCCAAATGCGATCAAATAAAAAAAATTGTTCACTTTTTCACAAACTTTAGGTTTCTCACTGAAATTATTTACAAACAGCTTGTGCAATTATGGCACAAATGGTTGTAAATTCTTCTCTGGGATCCCCTTTGTTCAGAAATAGCAAACTTATATGGCTTTGGTGTTGCTTTTTGGTAATTAGAATGCCACTAAATGCCACTGCGCACCACACGTGTATTATGCCCAGCAGGGAAGGGGTTAATTAGGGAGCATGTAGGGAGCTTTTTGGGGTAATTTTAGCTTTAGTGTAGTAGACAACCATAAGTATTGATCTAGGCCCATTTTGGTATATTTCATGCCACCATTTCACCGCCAAATGCGATCAAATTAAAAAAAACTTTAAATTTTTCACAATTTTAGGTTTCTCACTGAAATCATTTACAAACAGCTTGTGCAGTTATGGCACAAATGGTTGTAAATGCTTCTCTGGGATCCCCTTTGTTCAGAAATAGCAGACATATATGGCTTTGGCGTTGCTTTTTGGTATTTAGAAGGCCGCTAAATGCCGCTGCGCATCACACGTGTATTATGGCTAGCAGTGAAGGGGTTAATTAGGTAGCTTGTAGGGAGCTTGCAGGGTTAATATCACATTTAGTGTAGAGCTCAGCCTCCCACCTGAAACATCAGACCCCCTGATCCCTCCCAAACAGCTCTCTTCCCTCCCCCACCCCACAATTGTCCCTGCCATCTTAAGTACTGGCAGAAAGTCTGCCAGTACTAAAATAAAAGCTATATTTGTTTTTTGTGTGTGTTTTTATAAAAAAGCATATTTACATATGCTGCTGTGTACTATCCCCCCCTTAGCCCCCAACCTCACTGATCCCCCCCAAACAGCTCTATAACCCACCCACTCTAACTTAATCTGCGCCATCTTGGGTACTGGCAGCTGTCTGCCAGTACCCAGTTTAGAAGAAAACATGTTTTTTTTTAATTTTTATTAAAATTTTCTGTAGTGTAGCTTCCCCCCACACAAAACCAACCCCCCACCCCTCCACGATCTCTTTTTGTGCTTTTGCACAAACAAGATTTGGGCATTTTTTCCTAAAAATATTTTCCGTAGTGTAGCAGTTCCCACCCGCTCCCGCCCCGTGCACGAGCCTGCCCGCCAACCTCCGTGCACGCCCGCGCGTGCCCCCTAACGGTCCCACCTCCGATACCGCCCCCCTTGATGTCACAGGGCACACCGATGGCCGCCCACCCGCCTCCCAAGTCGGCTCCCACCCACCAACGATACCGGCCATCAAGGTCCGGTGCAGAGAGGGCCACAGAGTGGCTCTCTCTGCATCGGATGGCCATGTAAGGTTATTGCAGGATGCCTCCATATCGAGGCATCACTGCAATAACCGGAAAGCAGCTGGAAGCGAGCAGGATCGCTTCCAGCTGCTTTCCACACCGAGGACGTGCAGGGTACGTCCTCAGGCGTTAACTGCCTTTTTTTTGAGGACGTACCCTGCACGTCCTCGGTCATTAAGGGGTTAAGGGAAATTTGGAGGAGGGGGTGTGAACCCCTGAACGTTACTCTATCTGTACTGCTGCCTATGACGTAAATTTTGCATATTTGAAGCCTTGAGTGTCTGCACTTTATTTTATCTTCGGATTAGCGCTAAATAGTACACCACTTGTAATCTGGCCATAATCATTTAAGAGAAAGGATTTTAGATTACCATAATTAATAAAATCATTCGCCTAGATTTAGAGTTTTGCGGCCAAAGGGGTGCGTTAGCTACGCATGTTTTTTTTCTCCCGCACCTTTTAAATAACGCTGGTATTGAGAGTTCTCTGAAGGGTTGCGTTAGGCTCCAAAAGGGGAGCGTACAGGCATATTTATTGCCACTTCAACTCTCAATACCAGCATTGCTTACGGTAGCGGCTAGCTGGAAAAATGTGCTCATGCACGATTCCCCCATAGGAAACAATGGGGCAGTTTGGGCTGAAAAAAAAACTAACACCTGCAAAAAAGTAGCGTTCAGCTCCTAACGCAGCCCCATTGTTTCCTATGGGGAAACAGTTTCTAAGTCTGCACCTAACACTCTAACATGTACCCCGAGTCTAAACACCCCTAACCTTACACTTATTAACCCCTAATCTGCCGCCCCCGCTATCACTGACCCCTGCATTTTGTTATTAACCCCTAATTTGCCGCTCCAGACACCGCCGCAACCTACATTATTCCTATGTACCCCTAATCTGCTGCCCCTAACATCGCCGACACCTACATAATATTTATTATCCCCTAATCAGCCCCCCCCAACGTTGCCGCTACCTTACCTACACTTATTAACCCCTAATCTGCCGACCGGACCTCGCCACCACTATAATAAATGTATTAACCCCTAAACCGCCTCACTCCCGCCTCGCAAACCCTATAATAAATAGTATTAACCCCTAATCTGCCCTCCCTAACATCGGCGACATCTAACTTCAAGTATTAACCCCTAATCTGCCAACCGGACCTCGCCGCTACTCTAATAAATGTATTAACCCCTAAAGCTAAGTCTAACCCTAACCCTAACACCCCCCTATTTTTTTATCTATTTTTATCTAACGAAATAAATTATTTCTTATTAAAAAAATTTATCCTATTTAAAGCTAAATACTTACCTGTAAAATAAACCCTAATATAGCTACAATATAAATAATAATTACATTGTAGCTATTTTAGGATTTATATTTATTTTACAGGCAACTTTGTATTTATTTTAACTAGGTACAATAGCTATTAGTTATTTACTATTTAATAGCTACCTAGTTAAAATAATTACAAAATTACCTGTAAAATAAATCCTAACCTAAGTTACAATTAAACCTAACACTACACTATCAATAAATTAATTAACTAAACTACCTACAATTAAATCAACTAAACTAAATTACAAAAAGAACAAACACTAAATTACAAAAAAAAAGATTACAAGAATTTTAAACTAATTACACCTACTTCAAGCCCCCTAAAAAAAATAAAAAAAAAAATGCCCTACCCTATTCTAAAATAAAAAGTTAACAGCTCTATTACCTTACCAACCCTTAAAAGGGCTTTTTGCATGGCATGCCCCAAAGAAATCAGCTCTTTTGCCTGTAAAAAAAAACATACAGTCTTCATCCTATCCAGCCAGAAGAGGTCCTCCAGAGGGTCTGAAGTTTTCATCCAGGCGGCATCTTCTATCTTCTTCCATCCGGAGCAGGTCCATCTTGAAGCAGCCAGCGCGGATCCATCCTCTTCTTCTGCCGTCCTAACACCGAATGAAGGTTCCTTTAAATTACGTCATCCAAGATGGCGTCCCTCGAATTCCGATTGGCTGATAGGATTCTATCAGCCAATATAAATCCTAAAATAGCTACAATGTAATTATTATTTATATTGTAGCTATATTAGGGTTTATTTTACAGGTAAGTATTTAGCTTTAAATAGGATTTATTTTTTAATAAGAAATACTTTATTTAGTTAGATAAAAATTATATTTAACTTAGGGGGGTGTTAGGGTTAGGGTTAGACTTAGCTTTAGGGGTTAATACATTTATTAGAGTAGCGGCGAGGTCCGGTCGGCAGATTAGGGGTTAATACTTGAAGTTAGATGTTGCCGATGTTAGGGAGGGCAGATTAGGGGTTAATACTATATATTATAGGGTTTGCGAGGCTGGAGTGAGGCGGTTTAGGGGTTAATACATTTATTATAGTGGTGGCGAGGTCCAGTCGGCAGATTAGGGGTTAATAAGTGTAGGTAAGGTAGCGGCAACGTTGCGGGGGGGCAGATTAGGGGATAATAAATATTATGTAGGTGTCGGCGATGTTAGGGGCAGCAGATTAGGGGTACATAGGGATAATGTAGGTTGCGGCGGTGTCCGGAGTGGCAGATTAGGGGTTAATAATAAAATGCAGGGGTCAGTGATAGCGGGGGCGGCAGATTAGACTGCTCTCTGCTGAGCACAAGATGGCGGCGCGTGCACAACGCGAGGCTCTGTGTCTAGCTAATCCTACTACACAGGTTGCTACTTTGCTGGTTGTCTTAAGCCTGCTAACTGTGATCAGTACCTCACATATTAGGTACAGCAGGCTGGAACTTTTGGATATCAGAATTCAGTACTCACAAACTGTTTCTACTAACCTCCGGAGCATCTATGTGCCTGTCAGTTTGCTGTGGACTGCTGGGGAGCCTCCGGTGTCTGCATTGTCAGGGCGAGGAGCGCGCAGACGGCGGAGGGATCGTAAACAGAGGCGTGGCAAGTGTGGAGGCATCCGCAATAGACTGTCAGCGTCTCCCCATCGAGTCCCCTTGCCCAGTATTGTTCTTGCTAATGTGAGATCCCTCACTAACAAGATCGATGAACTAAAATTAAGGATGCATGCATGCAAAAACATCAGAGACAGTAATATATTACTTTTCACAGAAACATGGTTAAATGATGATATTCCAAACAATGTTATTAAACTTGAGGGTTACAATATCTTCAGAGCAGACAGGAGTAGTATTGAATCTGGAAAGTCCAAAGGTGGTGGGCTATGTATTTATATAAATCACCAATGGTGCACTAATTCTACAATCACCGAAAGCTACTGTTCTGTTAATTCAGAATATTTGATGCTAAAGTGCAGGCCTTTTTATTTACCTAGGGAATTCACTTCTGTTATTGTTATGGCAGCATATATTCCACCTGATGCTAATGCAAAAATTGCAATGAAAGAACTTCAAAAAGCGATAAATAAGCAACAAATTGCTCAACCAGACGGAGCCTACATTGTAGCAGGAGATTTTAATCATGCAAATTTAAAAACTGTGTTACCGAAATTTCATCAAAATGTTACCTGTGCTACAAGAGAGAATAAAATATTAGATCATGTTTATACAAACATTGTTGAGGCTTATAAAGCACTACCTCTTCCACATTTGGGCAAATCTGATCACCTTGTACTTTTTTTATACCCCTGGTATTCTCGACTAATTAAAAGTGAAAAATCTTCTGTAAGAATAGTTAAAGTTTGGCCGGAGGACGCGACTCAAAAACTCCAAGCACAGTTTCAATATACTGACTGGACTACATTTGCTGTAAGAGACAAGAGTGACTCTCAAGTTGATCTAGACTTGTATGCATCATCTGTCCTATATCATATTCGTTATTGTATCAGCAAGGAAACCACCTATAAGAGGATCAAAACCTTTCCTAACCAAAAACCTTGGATGAACAAAGCACGTAACATTGCATTTAGAACTGGTAACAAAGCACGTAACATTGCATTTAGAACTGGTAATGCTGAGGCTTATAGTTTGGCACGATCCAATTTAAAGAAAGGAATAAAAAGAGCTAAATTTGACTTGAAAACACGCATAGAAGAGCACTTTAATAACAACTCTGACTCTAGAAGAATGTGGCAAGGTATACAGTCCATTACTGACTATAAAACCACAAGCACAGTCCCCATAATTAATGATGCTTCCTTTTCAGACGAACTTAACTATTTTTATGCCCGCTTTGACCGTGAATACAAAGAATCAATTACTAAACTTATGCATCCACCAGATGAACTACCCCTGAGTTTTTCTGTTGCTGAAGTGTATCGGATCCTCTCCAAGGTGGATGTACATAAAGCGGCTGGTCCTGATGATATTCCTGGACATGTGTTAAGATCCTGTGCTGGAGTATTGGCTACAGTAATTACTGATATTTTTAATCTGTCTCTGGCTCAAACAACCGTTCCTACATGCTTTAAGGAAACCACCATCATTCCTGTGACTAAACAATCAACAGCAGTCTGTCTTAATGAATTTCGCCCCATTGCAGTCACTTCAGCCTTTATGAAATGTTTTGAGAGGCTGGTCATGGCCTATCTTAAAACTTGCCTACCACCTGCATTGGATCCTAACCAATATGCGTCAAAATAGGTCAACAGAAGATGCTATCTCGTCAGCTCTGCATTTTGCCCTCACTCACTTAGATCACAATAACACCTATGTTAGAATGTTGTTTATTGATTTTAGTTCGGCATTTAACACAGTTGTTCCTATTAAGCTGGTTGCCAAACTCCATGATCTTGGCATAAATACTTTATTATGCAACTGGATTCTGGACTTCTTGACAAACAGACCGCAATTGGTAAAAATTGGTAATCACACCTCATCTACTCTGACCCTTAATACTGGTGTTCCACAAGGGTGTGTATTGAGTCCACTGCTATATTCTCTTTTTACCCATGACTGTTTACCTAAGTATGTATCCAATAGTATTATCAAGTTTGCTGATGACACCACTGTGATAGGCCAGATCAGTAACAACGATGAATCAGCTTATAGAGAAGAAATAAGGCAACTGGCTATTTGGTGTGCTGAGAACAACCTGGACCTAAACACTAAAAAAACGAAAGAAATTATTATTGATTTTAGGAAATCTAATCGATGTTTACAATTGCCCATTCATATAAATGGAACTGAGGTTGAACGTGTACCAAGTTTCAAGTTTCTGGGCACACACATCTCTGAGGATTTGACTTGGTCTTTAAATACCTCAACTTTAGTGAAAAAAGCACAACAACGTCTCTATTTTTTAAGAACACTGAAAAAAGTTAATTTATCTACTCAGATTTTAATTATTTTTTATCGCTGTACTATTGAGAGTATTCTCACCAACTGTATCACAGTATGGTATGGAAACTGTACTAATTCTGATCGCAAAGCTCTGCAACGGGTAGTTAAAACCGCCCAGTATATCATAGGTGCTCAGTTACCTACCATTGAAGATCTTCAAAGCAGACGTAGTCTTTTAAAGGCCTATCGAATTATTCATGATCCATTCCATGTTAGCAACAGACTATTTGCCCTTTTGCCATCTGGGAGACGTTATAGAAGCTTAAAAGGAAAAACTGCTAGATTACGGAATAGTTTTTTTCCAAGAGCCATTACTCTGCTAAATAATAACTTTTAAAAATCTCTCTTATGCTCATAGCCTTTTTTAATTTTTTAATTTTTTATCCTTCTGATGATTAGATCTTTTTATTATAATGAAGAAAGTGCTAAATTAATGGTTTTAATTTAATTTATTGATTATCCTGTTAATGGTTCTTTTTCACCTCACTTTATATTCACATAACACATATAATATAAAATACACATATGATTAATATAAAACACTCATGATTCACATCATATATATAATGCAAATGTACACATATGTGTGCAAGATGACTAATTTTTTATTACATTTTTTTACACATATTTATACTTTTTTGTATGGAACTGATTTTTTTTTGCACTTGCACTTTATTACACTTGCATTGTACTTACTTTTGTGGTATAGAAATTTTTTGCACAAGTCACTTGAATTTTTTGCTATCTATTAGTTTTACCATTATAGTGCTATCTGTGTATAGGATTGGTTAGATTTTCAAATATAATTTCGTTGTCTCTGTTTTCCTACTTTGTACAATGACAATAAAACGAATCTAATCTATTCTAATCTAAATTAGGGGTTAATAAGTGTAAGGTTAGGGGTGTTTAGACTCGGGGTACATGTTAGAGTGTTAGGTGCAGACTTAGAAACTGTTTCCCCATAGGAAACAATGGGGCTGCGTTAGGAGCTGAACGCTGCTTTTTTGCAGGTGTTAGTTTTTTTTTTCAGCCCAAACTGCCCCATTGTTTCCTATGGGGGAATGGTGCACGAGCACGTTTTTCCAGCTAGCCGCTACCGTAAGCAATTCTGGTATTGAGAGTTGAAGTGGCGATAAATATGCCTGTAAGCTCCCCTTTTGGAGCCTAACGCAGCCCTTCAGAGAACTCTCAATACCAGCGTTATTTAAAAGGTGCTTTAAAAACACTAAATTACAAAATAGCTACAATGTAATTATTATTTATATTGTAGCTATATTAGGGTTTATTTTACAGGTAAATATTTAGCTTTAAATAGGATTTATTTTTTAATAAGAAATAATTTATTTCGTTAGATAAAAATTATATTTAACTTAGGGGGGTGTTAGGGTTAGGGTTAGACTTAGCTTTAGGGGTTAATACATTTATTAGAGTAGCGGCGAGGTCCGGTTGGCAGATTAGGGGTTAATACTTGAAGTTAGGTGTCGCCGATGTTAGGGAGGGCAGATTAGGGGTTAATACTATTTATTATAGGGTTTGCGAGGCGGGAGTGAGGCGGTTTAGGGGTTAATACATTTATTATAGTTGTGGCGAAGTCCGGTCGACAGATTAGGCGTTAATAAGTGTAGGTATGGTAGCGGCGACGTTGGGGGGGGCAGATTAGGGGTTAATAAATATTATGTAGGTGTCGGCGATGTTAGGGGCAGCAGACTAGGGGTACATAGGGATAATGTAGGTTGTGGCGGTGTGCGGTCGGCAGATTAGGGGTTAAAAAAATTTATTAGAGTGGCGGCGATGTGGGGGGGCCTCGGTTTAGGGGTACATAGGTAGTTTATGGGTGTTAGTGTACTTTTGAGCACAGTAGTTAAGAGCTTTATAAACTGGCGTTAGCCCATAAAGCTCTTAACTCCTGACTTTTTTCTGTGGATGGAGTCTTGTCGGTAGAAGCTCTACCGCTCACTTCAGCCAAGACTCTAAATACCAGCGTTAGGCAGATCCCATGGAAAAGATAGGATACGCAATTAGCGTAAGGGGATCTGCGGTATGGAAAAGTCGCGGCTGGAAAGTGAGCATTAGACCCTTTCCTGACTGACTCTAGATACTAGCGGGCGGAAAAAAGCAGCGTTAGGACCCCTTAACGCTGCTTTTGACGGCTAACGCAGAACTCTAAATCTAGGCGATTATTAATAAATATGTTATTCTGGATCTCATCAAACAATACTATTACCAATATATTTGCTATTTATCCTATAACTCTAGGAGGGAGTGTTTTAAAATTTATGAAGGTTGAGTGATTTCTTGGTGAAACTATTAAGTCAATAAAAAGAAATTTCTAGTGAATAGAAGGTTGAAATTAGATAAAATTGCAAATTGCAAGAGAGGAGGTTAAACAGGGTTTATATAGGCAAGAACTGGCACACCCAGCCGGTATAAATTTCAAAAGCTGTTTTATTGGAACTTAATTTTCTATAATTTTTTTCTTATAATCTATGCTGTTCATGAATACCTACAAATAATGGAAAGGTATGGAATGTATGCTTGAATAGTATTTGTTAAATAATATCATCTTGTGGCAGTAGCATTCAGATGAATGGGAAAGCTTTTTATGTAGAAAACAAAGAGATAAGCAGGTCTTTATATTCTCTAGTCATAGGTTATGCATGTTGTTGTTTTCAATGAAGGCAGATGAGAATATCCTGACATTTGAATGATCAATACAATGAATGAATTATAAGACAGAATGAAGCAACAGCAGTTTGAAAATACTAGAATTCAGGTTGGATCTTACATTTTATGTGATAAAAAATCATTAGTAAATTATTACCTTTACTAATGCAATCTGCGTATATTTTCTTTTTATTTTTCTTGAACTTATAGAGTCTTCAAAGACCAAACAATAACACTGAAATTCTTTCTCCTCCAATTCTATTGGATTGGCTGTACATGTTAGTATATACTCTACACAATGGTCAAAGTGCTAAAGTCAATGGGCATCTCTTGGATTTCAGCGCATTGCTTCCCCCAGATGAGATGTGTTTTGAAAAAGGAGCAGGTACCCTGAGGTATTGCTATGTCACTTAATTAAATAATCTTATTTTTTGGCCCATGTTTTTTCTGTTACCCTTATATTAAAAAACATACACCTAGATTACGAGTTTTGAGTTAGGCTTAAAAAGCAGCGTTGGCCGGTCCTAACGCTGCTTTTTAACGCCCGCTGGTATTACGAGTCTTGCAAGTACAGGTGTACCGCTCACTTTTTTGTCCAGACTTGGAAATACCGCAAATCCACTTACGTAAATTGCGTATCCTCTTTTTTCAATGGGACTTGCATAGCGCCGGTATTACAAGTCTAACAAAAAGTGAGCGGTAGACCCTCTCCTGTGAAGCCTGGTACCGCATTTTAAAGTCAGTAGTTAAGAGTTTTACACTACAATGCCGTAGCATAAAACTCTTAACTAAAGTGCTAAAAAGTACACTAACACCCATAAACTACCTATTAACCCCAAAACCGTGGCCCCCTCACATCGCAAACACTAAAATTACATTTTTAACCCCAAATCTTCTGAACCGGAAATTGCCACTACTATAATAAATATATTAACCCGTAAACGGCTGTACTCCCACCTCGCAAACATTAGTTAAATATTATTAACCCCTAATCTGCCATCCCTAACATCGACGCCACCTACCTACAACACCCCCTAACTTAAATATAACTAAAATAAATATAAATAAAAATTACTATAATTAATTAAATTATGCCTATTTAAAACTAAATACTTACCTATAAAATAAACTCTAAGGCCTAGATTTAGAGTTGGGCGGTAGCCGTCAAAACCAGCGTTAGAGGCTCCTAACGCTGGTTTTAGGCTACCGCCGGTATTTGGAGTCAGTCAGGAAAGGGTCTAATGCTCACTTTCCAGCCGCGACTTTTCCATACCGCAGATCCCCTTACGTCATTTGCGTATCCTATCTTTTCAATGGGATCTTTCTAACGCCGGTATTTAGAGTCGTGGCTGAAGTGAGCGTTAGAAATCTAACAACAAAACTCCAGCCGCAGAAAAAAGTCAGTAGTTAAGAGCTTTCTGGGCTAACGCCGGTTTATAAAGCTCTTAACTACTGTGCTCTAAAGTACACTTAACACCCATAAACTACCTATGTACCCCTAAACCGAGGTCCCCCCACATCGCCGCCACTATATTTAAATTTTTTAACCCCTAATCTTCCGCTCCGTACACTGCCGCCAACTACGTTATCCCTATGTACCCCTAATCTGCTGCCCCTAACACCACCGACCCCTATATTATATTTATTAACCCCTAATCTGCCGCCCCCGCTATCGCTGACTCCTGCATATTATTATTAACCCCTAATCTGCTGCTCCGTACACCACCGCCACCTACATTATAGCTATGTACCCCTAATCTGCTGCCCCTAACACCGCCGACCCCTATATTATATTTATTAACCCCTAATCTGCCCCCCTCAACGTCGCCTCCACCTGCCTACACTTATTAACCCCTAATCTGCAGAGCGGACCGCACCGCTACTATAATAAAGTTATTAACCCCTAATCCGCCTCACTCCCACCTCAATAACCCTATAATAAATAGTATTAACCCCTAATATGCCCTCCCTAACATCGCCGACACCTAACTTTAATTATTAACCCCTAATCTGCCGACCTAATCTCGCCGCTACTGTAATAAATGTATTAACCCCTAAAGCTAAGTCTAACCCTAACACTAACACCCCCCTAAATTAAATATAATTTAAATCTAACAAAATAAATTAACTCTTATTAAATAAATTATTCCTATTTAAAGCTAAATACTTACCTGTAAAATAAACCCTAATATAGCTACAATATAAATTATAATTATATTATAGCTATTTTAGGATTTATATTTATTTTACAGGTAACTTTGTATTTATTTTAACTAGGTACAATAGCTATTAAATAGTTAAGAACTATTTAATAGCTAAAATAGTTAAAATAATTACAAATTTACCTGGAAAATAAATCCTAACCTAAGTTACAATTAAACCTAACACTACACTATCAATAAATAAATTAAATAAAATACCTACAATTACCTACAATTAAACCTAACACTACACTATCAATAAATGAATTAAATACAATACCTACAAATAACTACAATTAAATAAACTAACTAAAGTACAAAAAATAAAAAAGAACTAAGTTACAAAAAATAAAAAAATATTTACAAACATTAGAACAATATTACAACAATTTTAAACTAATTACACCTACTCTAAGCCCCCTAATAAAATAACAAAGCCCCCAAAATAAAAAAATGCCCTACCCTATTCTAAATTTAAAAAGTTCAAACCTCTTTTACCTTACCAGCCCTGAACAGCGCCCTTTGCGGGGCATGCCCCAAGAAATTCAGCTCTTTTGCCTGTAAAAAAACACATACAATACCCCCCCCCAACATTACAACCCACCACCCACATACCCCTAATCTAACCCAAACCCCCCTTAAATAAACCTAACACTAAGCCCCTGAAGATCTTCCTACCTTATCTTCACCTCAACGGGTATCACCGATCGGTCCTGGCTCAAAAATCTTCATCCAACTCAAGCGGGGGCTGGCGATCCATAATCCTGTGGCTGAAGAAGTCCAGAAGAGGCTCCAAAGTCTTCATCCTATTCGGGAAGAAGAGGCGATCCAGACCGGCAACCATCTTGATCCAAGTGGCATCTTCTATCTTCATCCGATGAGGAACGGCTCCATCGTGAAGACCTCCAGCGCGGACCAATCTTCTTCCGACGACGTCCAACTGAAGAATGACGGTTCCTTTAAGGGAAGTCATCCAAGATGGCGTCCCTCGAATTCCGATTGGCTGATAGGATTCTATCAGCCAATCGGAATTAAGGTAGGAAAATTCTGATTGGCTGATGGAATCAGCCAATCAGAATCAAGTTCAATCCGATTGGCTGATCTGATCAGCCAATCCAATTGAGCTCGCATTCTATTGGCTGTTTCCTACCTTAATTCCAGTTGGCTGATAGAATTCTATCAGCCAATCGGAAATTGAAGGGACGCCATCTTGGATGACGTCACTTAAAGGAACCCTCATTCTTCAGTCGCCGTGTAAAGAAGAGGATGCTCCGCATTGGATGTCTTGAAGATGGACCCACTCCGCGCCGGATGGATGAAGATAGAAGATGCCACCTGGATGAAGACTTCTATCCGTCTGGAGGACCACTTCTGCCGGATTTGTTGAAGACTTCGATCCGGTTGGATGAAGACATCTCCCGGTAAGGTGATTTTCAAGGGGTTAGTGTTAGGTTTTTTTAAGGGGGTATTGGGTGAGTTTTAGAGTAGGGTTAGTTGTGTAGGTGGTGGGTTTTAATGTTGGGGGGGGATTTGTAATTTTTTTTACAGATAAAGAGCTGATTACTTTGGGGCAATGCCCCGCAAAAGGCCCTTTTAAGGGCTATTTGTAATTTAGTGTAGGGTAGGGCTTTTTTATTTTGGGAGGGCTTTTTTATTTTGTTAGGGGGATTAGATTAGGTGTAATTAGTTTAAAAATCTGTAATTTAGTGGGGTTTTTTTTTGTACTTTAGCTAAATTTATTGTATTTAATTGTATTTGATTTAGGGAATTCATTTAATTGTAGTGTAGTGTTAGGTGTTAGTGTAACTTAGGTTAGGTTTTATTTTACAGGTACTTTTGTATTTATTTTAGCTAGGTAGTTATTAAATAATTAATAACTATTTAATAACTATTCTACCTAGTTAAAATAAATACAAACTTGCCTGTAAAATAAAAATAAACCCTAAGCTAGATACAATGTAACTATTAGTTATATTGTACATTAACTTTAATATAGTGGCGGCGACGTTGGGGGCGGCAGATTAGGGGTTAGTAAATGTAGATAGGTGGCGGCGATGTTAGGGCCAGCAGATTAGGGGTTAATAATATTTAACTAATGTTTGCGAGGCGGTAGTGTGGCGGTTTAGGTGTTAATATGTTTATTAAAGTGGCGGCGCCGTTGGGGGCAGCAGATTAGGGGTTAATAAATGTAGGTAGGGTAAATGGCGGCGACATTGGGGGTGCAGATTAGGGGTTCATAAATATAATGTAGGTGTCAGAGATGTTGGGGGCAGCAGATTAGGGGTTCATAAGTATAATGTAGGTGGCGGCAGTGTCCAGAGCGGCAGATTAGGGGCTAATAATTATAATGTAGGTTGCGGCGATTTCGGGGGCGGCATATTAGGGGTTAATAAGTGTAAGATTAGGGGTGTTTAGACTCAGGTTTCATGTTAGGGTGTTAGGTGTAGACATAAATTTTATTTCCCCATAGGAATCAATGGGGCTGCGTTAAGGAGTTTTAGGTTGCTTTTTTGCAGGTGTTAGACTTTTTTTCAGCCGGTTCTCCCCGTTGATTCCTATGGGGAAATTGTGCACAAGCATGTTACACCAGCTCACCGCTAACGTAAGCAGCACTGGTATTGGAGTGCGGTAAGGAGCAAAATTTTGCTTAACGCTCACTTCTTGTCTGAGTTGTAAAAACCCGTGATACCACCGCTGTCTGTAAGTGGGCGGTGAGGATAAACTGCTTGTTAGCACCGCATAGCCTCTAACACAAAACTTGTAATCTAGCCGAAAGAAAATGAACCTCTTAGTAACACTGAGTTGTGAGTTCAATCTCCTTGAAAAAAGTTACAAGCTTTCATCACCTACTAAGGACACATAGCAGTTGATTGCAAGTGTTTTGGTATAGCTGTACTTAGCACAATTTTAAAAATGTATCAACATATAAATTAATTTATAAAAAGTTTAAAATCTTTATGAATACACCTATTATTTTAATGATTGTTTTGCTTTTTAAGATTAAACTTTTTTTTTTATAAATATCTACTGTATATTTACTTACAATCTACTGTATTGTAAGTGAGTGCTGGACTTTATCTGTGTGTTGTATTAATTTGTTTGTGATTACATAAGCCTGTGCACCCTTCACTTGTTCCCAGTTTGTTGGATTGAGAGTTTGCATTTTGTGGCTGTTTTAGGGTCCCAGGTTTTGGAAGGAACCTTGACATGGAACCTGGGCTTGTCCCTTCCATTTTTGCTTTTAATCTTAGCTGAGAGCTTGTAAGTGAGTTCTGGACTTTTTCTGTGTGTTGTATTAATTTGTTTTGTAATTTACCCTATGGTTCTTGCACCCAGACCCACCTGGGGTTAACTGCCTATGACTCTGGGAATAGCACAGCTTCATGTGAGTGCCAGTGAGCACCCAGGGCTTAGCATGTTGCAGGGTCATGGGATGTGTACCCAGTCCAGTCTGAGAGTGTAGTCCCCTTCCGTGTTTTGTATATGTCTAGGGTGATTACATAAGCCTGTGCACCCTTCACTTATTCTCAGTTTGTTGGATTGAGAGCTTGCATTGTGTGGCGGTTTTAGGGTCCCAGATTTTGGAAGGGACCTTGACGTGGTAGCTGGGCTTGTCTCAGTTGGCCAAATGGGGTAGCTAACTTTTACATTTTTGCTTTTAATCTTAGCTGAGAGCTTGTAAGTGAGTGCTGGACATTCTATGTGTGTTGTATTAATTTGTTTTGTAATTTTCCCTATGGTTCTTACAGCCAGACCTGGCTGGGGTTAACTGCCTGTGACTCTGGGGGCAGCACAGCTTTCTGTGAGTACCAGTGAGCACCCAGGGCTTAGCATGTTGCAGGGTCATAGGCATCTGAGAGTGCAGTCCCCTTTCTTGTTTTGTATGTCTAGGGTGATTACATAAGCCTGTGCACCCTTCACTTGTTCCCAGTTTGTTAGATTGTGAGCTTGCATTGTGTGGCTGTTTTAGGGTCCCAGGTTTGGAAGGGACCTTGACGTGGTACCTGGGCTTGTCCCATTTGGCCGAATGTGGTAACTAACCCTTCCATTTTTGCTTTTAATCTTTGCTGAGAGCTTGTAAGTGAGTTCTGGATTTTCTATGTGTGTTGTATTAATTTGTTTTGTAATTTACCATATAGTTCTTGCACCCAGACCCACCTGGGGTTAACTGCCTGTGACTCTGGGAACAGTGCAGCTTCCTTTGAGTGCCAGTGAGCACCCAGGGCTGAGCATGTTGCAGGGTCATGGAATGTGTACCCAGTCCAGTCCCCCTCCGTGTTTTCCATTTATATGGCCCATACAGTTTTTTTTTAATAAATGTATAGTTTTGCTTATTTTTAAAGGATTTTTTTTTTTTGCACACAAATGGAACACAAATTCTATCTAACATAATTAAATATAAGCAAAATTACCTACTTTTGGTCTCCAACAATGCTTCTTATATTATATATAAAATATAATTTTAGTTTTCGGCAATAACGTCACTAAACCAAACCCACAAATATGGGCAGTACATGATCCAAAGCAATGTCCAATCGGATGGCGAGTTCCTGAATATAATTATCTGATGATATCGTCACCCGCTAAGTGCTGCCACATTCCATCCTGGGTTGTCAGCCCAGATTGGACAAGCAACAACGGTACCAACAGAGTGGGTTTGGAAATTAATAAAAAATATAAATGAAATTGCGGCGAAACAGTAATCATTTAGAAATAAAAATGCATTTAAAAATGTTTTATTTATAAACGTTTAATCGATTTAAACTAAGTTGTTTTTCTATTACAGTGTCCCTTTAAATAACATTGCCCTGATTTTCAGACTCCTAACCAAATACTGATGTATACCTACTCCAATTTGCTCCTGTTTTTGTTCAGGGTCTTTCATATGCAAAGGAAGGGGGATGGGGAGTGTTTGCTTTTCCCAATTGCAGTGGGTGTCTATTACATGCAGTTATATGAAAATTGGTGTATACTGTTCCTTTAAGGGCACATAAACACCTTTCGATTACAATATTTATCTGCAGTCTTCCAATAGATTAATATATCAGCAGAATTTGAACTACATTAAAACAGATTCACATTATCACACACACACACACACATACACACACACATATATATATATATATATATATATATATATATATATATATATATATATATATATATATATATATATTTAATAATAATACATTAATTTTTTTGTATGTGAAGAACATTGGAATGTAAAATATGTGCAATACACTTTTGTGTTTTGCTCTGAGGTATGAGGTGTCGTGTTAGATTACATGAAGAATTAGTTATGTTACAGCATAAATAATTATATATATATATGGATTTTTAAAAAAAAATATTATATATATAATAATTATTTACATAAATTAAAAATATGTTTTAATATTTTATATTTAATAAATACTTAACTCATCTTAAGATAACTCCTGACAGGTTTGCGTACATGAAGAATTAGTGTACTCCTATTGGGTTTGCACACATAAACTCTAGAGGAGTACATCACTTTTTAAATATTCTAAATTATATATATATATATATATATATATATATATATATATATATATATATATATATATATATAAATATATATATATATATATATATATATATATATATTGTTCAAATGTAGTAGGAGAGAGAAAAGAAACACACAATGTGTAAATCACATCTATATCTGTGTGTAAAAACTATATATATATATATATATATATATATATATATATATATATATATATATATATATATATATATATATATATATATATATATATATATATATATATATAAAATAAAGAAAGTTCAGCAGTCTTCCAAGAGTGTAACAAAATTGCTTTATTCCAGGATAAAACAACAGGACAAGCTGTAAAATTTCAGAGCGAAGTCTGACCGGTTTCAGTCTCCCTGACCGTAATCATAGACTGATTCAAAACATGTGCAACATACATTTAAATAGCATGTAACATCCTAATTGGCTAAAAACAACACAAACAGAAATTTTAACCCCATATGTACTGACATCAATATCACTCACTTGTTAAATGGATATACTTATACAATAGTTAGACCATATATACAGAAAGTGATTGAGAGGACAATAATAGACCCTTTTTAGATCCCTTCCAGCAGATATCATGTCATTACTTAACATATTTATTAGATACACAGATGTGTTTTATTCATTTAAATATGCACACATCAGATGTGTGCATATTTACACATACACATACATATTTCATCTAATATAGAACACAAAACCTCATCAGATGGGTATTAAAGACATATTAAAGCATATACAAATATTATAATCAAGTTTGCATTTAGCAGCAACATGCATATATTAATGCTGAAAATAGTGTATTAACCTATGTCTAGTTCCCTTCTAATGAAGTTAGATCATATGTAGGATATAGGGAAAGATATATATATATATATATATATATATATATATATATATATATATATATATATATATATGATTATCAATAGACGTTGAATAAAATTAATGGATTGGCAATATATTACCATTCATTGGACATGTATTTGTCAATCTCACATATTACTCTCGAAACGTGCATTAAGATAAAGCAATATTAAAATTATAATAATCTATCTCCAAGAAATTTGGTAATACAGCACTCCAAAGTTGCTGCTTAATCATCTTTGCCAATAATTGATAATGTCGAACTCAGAGTTAAATCCTAGGGGTAACAAACTCTTCATCTTAAATATCCAATAAGTTTCCTGCTTGCACAGAATTGGGAATTTATCTCCACCTCTTGGAGGTTTCCCAATTTGTTCAATAGCTTGCCATCTCAATGTTTTGGTGTTTTGACCATGTATTTCAATGAAATGTTTATATAGTGCTGAACAGGTGACCTTATTGGATATGTAAGATAAATGTTCTTTAATGCGCTTACCAACTTCCCTTGTGGTTCTTCCTAGGTACTGTTTCCGGCAAAGAATACATTCCACCAGATAAATTATGTATGTACTTCTACAGTTTATACAACCTTTAGTAGAAAAAGTTTGGCCAGTAACAGTAGATTGGAATATTTCACTACTACGAATGTGATCGCAGGAACCATAGTTCCTACGACCACATTTGAATGTTCCATTGTGATGTAACCAAGAGCTGGTCACTGTTTTGTCACTTCTTAGCATACTAGGTGCTAATATGTTTCCCAAGGTGACATTTCTACGGGGGACAAACATGCAGCCCTTATCAACAATATGTCTAAGTGACTTATCTCCCATAAGAATAGGAAGATTTTTCTTAACTATGGAACAAACTGCATCGTATTGGTTGGAAAAGGAAGTAATAAACTTAGGTTTTTTGTCATCAATCTGGTTTACTTTGTTCTGTTTCCCCTTTGTTGTAAGTAAAACATCACGTTTTAATTCCTTGGTCTCAAAGAAAGCTTTATTGATTGTTTGTTTGGGATATCCCCTAGCTATCATTCTATGTTTGAGTTGTTTACTTTCAGATAGAAAATCACTATCAAGGGAACAGTTTTGCTTCACTCTTAGGAACTGACTCTTGGCAATGCCTTTAAATACATGTCTAGGATGACTAGAGTGAGTATGTAAAAGACTATTGCCTGAGATGGGCTTCCTATAGAGAGTGGAAACAATTTTTCCACTCCCCATATCGCCAATCAAGGTAACATCAAGGAAATTAATCCTCTCCCTGTTCCATTCAGCAGTAAATGGTAGACCAACATCATTGATACTAATATCAGATACAAATTTGCTTGCGTCTGATATATATATGTGTGTGTGTGTGTGTATATACATATATATCGGTTCAGACCATCCAAATTTAAATAAGTATAAATACAAAAAGAAAGATAGAGCAATAGGGCTATGTAAAGACCTAAATACAGTGAGGGAATACAGCACTATTATAAATAATTAAATATTTTATTGAGCACAAAGTTTGATGCATGATGTGGGAGACTTAATACATACACACATTCACACACAACATGTTAAATCACAGTACAAATTTGCTGGCCAGCACATGTAGGGTTATTGATGAACATATTTTAAAGCAACAGGGGGTAAGAATAATCGTAAACTTTATAACGCAGGACTGAGATAGTGTGGATACTACCAAGGGTTAATAAGTACTCCCAAAGGTATCCCTGTCTATATCAAAGGCAGATACTAAGCAGTACCAAAAAAGTCCTCTTATAAATATTCCCCAAAGATTTGATGCATCAAGTAAGCAGACAAAAGGCAGTTTAAACTTGTGGTTTTAGCATAGATGTAACTCGGCTCTTTTCCAAGCCTAGACCAAACGTATAGCCGGCAACAAAGTATGTTCATATTACACACTGTTACTGTAACTTATTGCAAAGTATCCAGAAACAACTGTTATATATTGTGCTGGCAATTAAGAAACTGTTTTTTTTGGTCTCATGCTCTGTGGCATAGACCTTTAAGACTCACGGTTAGCTCTTTTGACAGTCTCTCCACTGCCATCAGCATGTCAGGCTTACACCTTTGGCATTTTACTTGATGGTGCCTCTTTACATCACAAACCCTGTTTTCAGACCGATTACCGGATTAGCTCCCAAAGGAGCCCAGTTTCACAGGTCATCCTCAGCTGCCTGTTCTCCTCAAATTGTCACTCCAGTCAGACGTGATTACCCCCGGTGTCACAGTTCTCCTTCCTGGGTACACTTACCATCAATAGATTGTGCACAAGTCAACATACAGGGAGTTAGGATTTCTCCTTAGCGGTTAGGTCAGTGTGCACTAATGATACACCTGGCAGCAGCAGAGATACTTTCTTGATCCAGTGATTTTGATTCTTTTGTCTGTTACTTCAATAAATTGCTATAAAAAAATTCATACTGAGAATAAAAGGAGTTGGCCAATGCACGTTTCTCCCCATTTGCTTCCACATACAGAGATGTGCACGGAAAATGTTCTTGCACCTGAATAAGTTTTAGGTTTTTTTTTTATGTCATGGACATATTCATTTCAAAAAATGTTGTCTGAAATTTTTGTTTTAACTAAAATTTTCTTTTTTAGCTACATTACATAGTAACATAGTAAATGAGGTTGATAAAAGACCGAAGTCTATCGAGTTCAAACTATACAAATCTAAAATACTTACAAAAAGCTCCAGTTTATCTTAAATAATCCCACTAATAGGTGACCCATTTAATACTAGCAATCATATCCATGAATTTTGTTTCTAGACAGAAATGTATCCAAACAATTTTTAAATGTATCTAGGGTATTGGCATTCACTACCTCCTTTGGTAATGAGTTCCACAATTTTTTTGCTCTTACAGTGAAAAAACTTTTCCGTTGCAGGAGAGTAAATCTCCTTTCCACCAACCTTAAATTGTGACCTCTTGTCACAAACAATTTTCTTGGAATAAACAGAGCTTCTGCCATCTCTGTATATGGACCTTGAATATATTTATATAAAGTTATGTGTCCTCTCAAGCACCTTTTTTTCTAAAGAAAACAGACCCAGTTTGGCTAGCCTCTCCTCATAGCTTAAATTCTCCATTCCTCTTATTAGCTTTGTGGCCCTTCTCTGAACTTTTTCTAGTTCTGCAATATATTTATTTGCGATCGGTCCCCAGAACTGCACTCCATACTTAAGGTGAGGTCTTACCAGGGATTTATATAGTGACAGAATTATGTTTTCTTCCCTTAAATCAATGCCTCTTTTAATACATGCTAGTATCTTATTAGCCTTTGTAGCCGCTGCCCTGCATTGTGCACCCATCTTTAGCTTGTTATCTATTACTATTCCCAAATCCCTGTCCTCCTCTGTTTGGCTAAGTCATGTCCCATTTAAATAATACTTTGCCTGCTTATTTTTACTTCTAAAATGAAGAACCTTGCATGTTCCCGTATTAAATCTAATTTTCCATTTACCTGCCCATGCTTCTAATTTTTGCAGATCCCTTTGTAACAAAAGTTCATCCCGCTCTGACCTTATGACCTTACTTAACTTAGTATAAAAAAAATAGAGATGACGTTTTTTTAATCCTTGCTCTAAGTCATTTATAAAAATATTAAAAAGAACAGGGCCCAGTACTGATCCCTGGGGGACTCCACTGATTACCTTTCTCTAATCTGAATATGATCTATTCACTACCTCTCGTTGCTCCCTATCTTTTATCCAGTTATTTATCCATGAGCTAACATTTCCAGCTATTCCCAGTCCCTTAATTGTGTGCATTAATCTCTCATGTGGCACTGTATCAAATGCCTTTGCAAAATCTAAGTATATCACATCAACTGATTCCCCTTTATCTATATATTTACTTACTTCATCATAGAATATTATTAGATTAGGTTGACATGATCTATTTCTCATAAAACCATGCTGATTTGAACTCATAATTTTGTTTACACAAATGTGCTCATCAATATAATCCCTTATTATCCCATCAAATATCTTCCCTACTATTGATGTCAGACTAACTGGTCTATAGCTTCCTAGTACCATGCCTAAGGATAATAAATCTTGAAAAATTAAGAGTAGAGGTTTGTCTATAACAGTGCTAATTTCCCTTAACACCTTTGGGTTACATTGTATATTTTGGCCATTTTGAAGCTGTAATCAGCTTTATCCCCTTTAGTTTTTTCATTCTATGCACTTTTTAACCTATTCTTTGATTTATACATCAAATTTTTGTGCACTGTATTTTTGGTAAATCTAAAAAATGTACTTAAAGGTACAATATCTAAGCAAGCAGCTTAGATTAATTTAAAAAAAAAAAAAACACACAAACGGAGAACTTGCTTTTTTTAAAATATTAATTTAATACTGAAAACAAAAATGTTCCTTTCAGAGACACAACCAGTCCACCAGCAGTCGCTAGCAGCTATGTAAGAAGAACTTTTTCAACTTACAAGTAACATAACTTAGTAAACAAAAACTGAGAATTTGTTACTAATTAACATTAGTATTAAAAACAAATAAGCCCCTTTAAGAGACACAAACAGTTGACCAGTAGCCACTAGCAGCAATGCAACAAAAAGTAAGAAATTTTTCAACTTACAAGTAAAATAACTTAGTAAAAAAACAAGAATTTTTTTTAAGTATTAACTTAGTACTGAAAACAAATATGTCACTTTAAGAGACACAAACAGTCCACCAGCAGTCGCTAGCAGCAATGTAATAAGATTTTTTTCAACTTACATTACAAGTAATTTAACTTAGTATAAAAAATGAGAACTTGTTTTTTTAGCCATTAACTTAGTACTGAAAACAAATATGTCCCTTTCAGAGACACAACCAGTCCACCAGCAGCCGCTAACAGCAATGCAACAAAAGGTAAGAATAACTTTTTCAACTTACAAGTAAGTAAGTAATATAAATTTAAGTAAAAAAATGAGAACTTAGTTTTCCATTAATAATTAACTTAGTATATATTATATTCTTCTAATCTAATCTCTCTTTAAAGGACAGTCAAGTCCAAAACAAAATTTAATGATTCAAATAGGGCATGTCATTTTAAACAACTTTCCAATTTACGTTTATCACCAATTTTGCTTTGCTTTTTTGGTATTCTTAGTTGAAAGCTAAACCTAGGAAGTTCATATACTAATTTCTTAGACCATGAAGGCCGCCTCTAGGCTGAACACATTTTGAACACTAGAGGGCATTAGCTCATGTGTTTCATATAGATAACATTGAGCTCATGCATGTGAATTTACAGTGGATTGAGCACTGATTGGCTAAAATGCAAGTCTGTCAAAAGAACTGAAATAAGGGGGCAGTCTGCAGATGCTTAGATACAAGGCAATCACAGAGGTAAAACGTGTATAATTATAACTGTGTTGGTTATGCAAAACTAGGGAATGGGTAATTAAGGGATTATCTATCTTTTAAAACAACAAAAATTCTGGTGTTGACTGTCCCTTTAAAGCAGGCAGTGGAACAAGCATTAGTTAATATATTTTATTAACAAAACATAGCAAATGTCTCTCAGTGAGGGGGCACAGCAAACACAGATACTGCCAACACACTGATACACACTGGTCTGAGGCTGAAAACATTGGGCAGTAACTTACAATTCTCTCTTTGACTCCAATCCCTCCCCTTGAGACTGCTGAATGGCCACTGACAGGCTGATACAACCTGCCAATCTATTCACTGCTTCTTCCCAGTTTTCATTCATTGGCTAAAGCCTGCCTGAATCATAAAAGCAGTATCCTGAAAATGAAAAAAGAAAACGCAACTGAAAATAATGCGTATTTATTTTCTTTTTCGTTTTAATTTCGTTTTCAGATGTTTCCATTTTCAGTATGTAAAGAAAATAATGAAAATTACATTTTAGTTATTTTCTCTCATTCTTCCAAAAACGAATGCACATCCCTAACATATATATATATATATATATATATATATATATATATATATATATATATATATATATATATATATATATATATATATATATATATATAGTATCTATAATAATGAAAGGAATCTCTAGAAAATAAAAAGAATGCACTTATTTTATACATATATATAAGAAAAGTATTAAATTGTGTACAAAATATTTTGAAGCTAACAGGAAGTGTATGTTTGTGTACAACTGGATCTTAAAGGGACATAAAACAAGTTGGGATAGAGACAAAATATAACAATATGTACTTTAATTACTTTACCTGCAAATGTATACTGCAGTGCCTTGCCATTAACCCTTTCTTTTTAGTTTTTGAATTGTAAAGCTCTAATTCCTCCCACACATTTCCTTCTATGGCTGTATCTATTTCTATTGTTGTTTTGGTAGAATGCAACCAGAGGCGTAATTAGAAACCACAGGGCCCAGGTGCAAGAATCTAAGAAGGGTACCCCCACCCACCCCATTGTGACTATATTTAGACTCCCTTCAAGCATGGAAATTATGGCACCAACAGCACTGTCTGCAGCATAGACTGATTGGAGTCAGTCAGACAGTGTCAGCGCAGCCCGCAGATCTTCTTGGTGCTGTGACGTCACGTGCGTGATCATGTGACGTCCTACAGTCTGACAGTCACTACAGCGGCAGGCAGCACGCACAGCGCAGGGGCACCGCACATCAGGATCTCCAATCAGCTGAGCGGAGCCGGAGCCTGTAGACATTCAGTAGAATACAAGTGGACATGGGCTGTGAGCGGCTGCCTGTCACTGCCAGGGGGGCTAAATAAAGACTAATAGTCGGTCCTAACAAGTAAAAAGTATAAATATATTTTAAATAGTTCATAAGCAAAAAAAATAAACAAAAAAAAATTAAAAGCAAACAACCTAAGGCTATGTCCATTTTTTTAAAATAAAATTACCGGACAGTAGCCTAAAATACCGGACACCTGGCAACCCTACCCACCCCCCCAAAAAAGGTGAATTTGATACATATTTTTTAAAAAAAAAAAAATTTAACACAGAAAAAAAATGTGAATCATATTACATGTCTGCAAAAAAAAGGTACCCTGTGCCCACAGTCTGTGAGATGGTCTGTGTGAGATGGTTTGACCCCTTATTACTGTATATAGTGACACTGTTTAACCCACCAGTAGTGTATACAGTGAGTTAGTGACACAGTCTGTAATCTGCCGGTGAGATGGCTGGCCTGACCCTACCCGCCCCAGTACTTTATAAAGTGACCACAGTAGTCTGTGACATGGTCCAGCCCCCCATACTGTATACAGTAGTTCTGTATAGTGACATTGTTTACCCCCGCCCCCCCCATGCTGTAGTAACAAGGTCTGTAATTTGCTGGCTCCACAAACATACACACACACACATACATGCATAAATACACGCACAGTCACATACATACACACACACATAAACACCAATGAACAAAACAGAGATACTAACCCTTGTAGTCAGAGACAGAGACACTAGTGAAGAATCACGTCACACTCACATGATATTAGTGTAGGCAGTGGCAGGTCGTTTTTTATTAAGATTTTTTTTTTTTTTTTTAAGATGGGCCCCCACCCTCGGGGGCATGGTCGCAGTTGCAACCGCTGCACCCCCTGTAGTTCCGCCCTTGAATGCAACAATGCATAGAAATTATCTGCTAGAAGCTGTGAACTCAGTTGAAATATATACAATACAATGCCTGTGTCTAAACACTGATAAGGGTGGGTGGAGTTGGCTGCTCCAGGCAGCTTAGCTATGTAATTAATCTAACTTATTTTTGAAAATTATTTTAAAATACTTGCCAGCAATTTTTTTTTTTAATGCAAACTATTTTTAATTAATTAGCCCTTTTAGGATATGCACATATCTCAACCTGTTTTATGTCCCTTTAAAGGGACAGTTTACTATAACATTGATTTACCTTTAATGGGATTACAATGATACCAGCTGCAGAGTTTAAAATGCATGTGGAATTATGTGTTTTGGGTTTTTTTGTATGTGAAATAGCTATTTCTGCTAATCTTTACTACTGCCCAATCTAAAGGGCTGAGCTTTGAGGAAGCACAGACCTCATTAGCTTATCTATAGACACAAAACCCTCCTATGGACATCAAGTCCAATACTTAGGGCACTTTGATGAAAAACTACAGTGAAATTCGCAGGGGCTGCCCTCACGGAATTATCTAAAAAAGAGTCTGTCCCTGCAAATTGTGAAATGTCTCCCATAGGAAGTAAAGGAGCTTGCTTGAAAATAAACTTTGCTTGCGAGAGAAAAGTTTGCATTAAGCAAAGGTTTAAAAATTAAATACTACAGCCAATACTAATCAGATTTATCTATTTTCAGTATAATGTATCTTACAGTTGCCTCTGTTTTCCTATGCATGTGTTTAACAGTGTAGTTTTATGATAAACGGAGTCCTGGAGTGCAACATTGCTAGATCATATTTACACATATTTGTGGGAGCAAAGCCAAAGCTTGGGAATACACATATCAGCTTACTGAATAGGATCTAGATACATAGGCACATAGGAGCAGGCTTGGTATTGATGACAATTTGCTATCAATCTCCACAGACAAGCAGCCATCAATTTGCCATGATTTGCAACCCCTAGCTACTCCTTCAGACTGGTTTTGCTAAATGGAGATATTCTGACTTAGAATATTTAGTCTTATTACAACTGTTCTTTTTTTTTTTTTAACTGTTTATTTTTTTTTAACCTAAAGAAAACTATTGTCACCTAAACTATGTTCCCTCAGAGAGCTAAAATTCCTTTTTAATGTATCTACAAGCCAAATTTCAAGCACATCTGTCAATTTTGGGGAGAAAAGAAACTAAACTGTTTTATTGTCAGCATTTAGAGGTCAAATATTTAACATTGTCAATTTTTTTAAAAGAACTAAAAACATAATAAAGAACTTTACTTAAACTAATAATGGATTGGTAAACCATTCTGATCTATCATATAGTTTAACGTAATAATAAATTATAGGAAAACATTCAGATAACTGAAATTACTTCTATCATCCAGCCATAAAAAAAAAAATAACGGCTAGATCATGAGTTTTGTCGGTAAGGCTGTGCGGTGCTAACGCTCCTTTTTTTCTTACCGCTCCCTTAAGCCAACGCTGGTATTACGAGTTTTCTTCAAGCCGGCGTTAGCCTCAGAAAAGTGAGCGTTGATCAAAATTTAGCTCCACATCTCACCTCGATACCAGCGTTGCTTACGGTAGCGGTAAGCTGGCTAAAGGTGCTTGTGCACGATTTCCCCATAGGAAACAATGGGGATGAGCTGGGTGAAAAAAACCTAATACCTGCAAAAAAGCAGCGTTCAGCTCCTAACGCAGCCCCATTGTTTCTTATGGGGAAAGAAAAAATATGTCTGCACCTAACACCCTAACATGAACCCCGAGTCTAAACACCCCTAATCTTACACTTATTAACTCCTAATCTGCCGCCCCGACATCGTCGCCACCTGCATTATACTATTAACCCCTAATCTGCCGCTCCAAACACCGCCGCCACCTACATTATACTTATAAACCCCTAATCTGCTGCCCCCAACATCGCTGACACCTACATTATATTTATTAACCCCTAATCTGCCGCCCCCAACGTCACCACAACTATATTAAATTAATTAACCCCTAATCTGCCGCCGCCAACATCGCCACCACTATAATAAAGTTATTAACCCCTAAATCTAACCCTAACCCTAACACCCCCCTAATTTAAATATTATTTAAATAAATCTAAATAAAATAACTACAATTAAATAAATTATTCCTATTTAAAACTAAATACTTACCGATAAAATAAACCATAAGATAGCTACAATATAACTAATAGTTACATTGTAGCTAGCTTATGATTTATTTTTATTTTACAGGCAACTTTGTATTTATTTTAACTAGGTACAATAGTTATTAAATAGTTATTAACTATTTAATAACTACCTAGCTAAAATAATGGATTACGTCATTTAAAGGAAACTTTATTCTTCGTTAGGACTTCGATTGAAGAGGATGCTCCGAGTCGGCTGGATGGAAGATGGACCCGCTCCGCTCCGGAAGGATGAAGATAGAAGATGCAGCCTAGATGAAGCCTTCTGCCGTCTGGAGGACCTCTTCTGCCCCGATCGGATGAAGACTTCTGCTGTATGGAGGACCACTTGTGCCCGGCTGGGTAAAGATGGCTCAAGGTAGGGTGATCTTCAGGGGGTTAGTGTTAGGTTTTTTTTTAAGGGGGGATTGGGTGCGTTTTAGAGTAGGGGTTTGTGGGTGGTGGGTTGTAATGTTGGGGGGGGTATTGTATTTTTTTTACAGGTAAAAGAGCTGATTACTTTTGGGCAATTTCCCACAAAAGGCCCTTTTAAGGGCAATTTGTAATTTAGTATAGGGTAGAAAATTGTATTATTTTGGGGGGCTTTTTTATTTTATTAGGGGGATTAGATTAGGTGTAATTAGTTTAAAATTCTTGTAATTCTTTTTTCATTTTCAGTAATTTAGTGTTTGTAATTTATTTATTTATAGAGTAGTGTTAGGTGTCATTGTAACTTAGGTTAGGATTTTATTTTACAGGTAATTTTTTACTTATTTTAGCTAGGTAGTTATTAAATAGTTAATAACTATTTAATAACTATTGTACCTAGTTAAAATAAATACAAAGTTGCCTGTAAAATAAAGATAAATCCTAAAATAGCTATAATGTAACTATTAGTTATATTGTAGCTATATTAGGGTTTATTTTATAGGTAAGTATTTAGTTTTAAATAGGAATAATTTATTTAATTGTAGTAAATTTATTTTTTTTTAATTTAAATTATATTTAAGTTAGGGGGGTTAGACTTAGGGTTAGACTTAGGTTTAGGGGTTCATAAATTTATTATAGTAGCTGCGATGTTGGGGTTGGCAGATTAGGGGTTAATAATTGTAGGTAGGTGTCGGCGATGTTAGGGACGGCAGATTAGGGGTTAATAATATTTAACTAGTGTTTGTAAGGCGGGAGTGCGGTGGTTTAGGGGTTAATACATTTATTAAAGTGGCGGTGATGTCCAGTCGGCAGATTAGGGGTTAAATATTTTTATTATAGGGTTTGAGATGTGGGGGACCCTAGGTTTATGGGTTAATAGGTAGTTTATGGGGGTTAGTGTAATTTGTAGCACTTTAGTTAAGAGCTTTATGTTACGGCGTTAGCCCATAAAACTTAACTACTGACTTTTAAATGTGGTAGTAGTCTTGACAGGAGAGGGTCTATCGCTCACTTCTTCCAAGACTCATAATACCGGCGTTATGCAAATCCCATAGAAAAGATAGGATACGCAATTGACCTAAGGGGATTTGCGGTAGCTTCGAGTCACGAAATAAAAGTGAGCGGTACACCTGTACCTGTCAGACTCGTAATACCAGCAGGCGTTAAAAAGCAGCGTTGGGACATCTCAACGATGCTTTTTAAGGCTAACGCCAAACTCATGATCTAGCCGTAAGATTGCTTGATTTATAAGAATAAATTGTGGTGCATGAAATGTAAGTTATACAAAGGATTTTAAAATATTCCTAAATCACTTCAGGTTTAGTGAAGCTGCTCTAACACCATGTTGGATTAGCAATAACTGAAAACCTTTTTTTTTAAATGTGCCTCATATAAGTCTATGGGGAGAGCAATAAATGCTTACTATGAGTGCAGTTAGCGCCCTAGCAATAATGTAATTTGGGGCACCACTTGTAATCTAGCCCTAGCTTTCTGTTCTTAGGTAAATCAGGAACTCTTCCTAACAAATTTAGGCCTAGATTTGGAGTTCGGCGGTAAAAGGGCTGTTAACGCTCCGCGGGCTTTTTTCTGGCCGCACCATAAAATTAACACTGGTATCGAGAGTTCAAACAAATGCTGCGTTAGGCTCCAAAAAAGGAGCGTAGAGCATTTTTACCGCAAATACAACTCTCGATACCAGAGTTGCTTACGGACGCGGCCGGCCTCAAAAACGTGCTCGTGCACGATTCCCCCATAGGAAACAATGGGGCTGTTTGAGCTGAAAAAAAACCTAACACCTGCAAAAAAGCAGCGTTCAGCTCCTAACGCAGCCCCATTGTTTCCTATGGGGAAACACTTCCTACGTCTGCACCTAACACTCTAACATGTACCCCGAGTCTAAACACCCCTAACCTTACACTTATTAACCTCTAATCTGCCGCCCCCGCTATCGCTGACCCCTGCATATTTTTTTAAACCCCTAATCTGCCGCTCCGTAAACCGCCGCCACCTACGTTATCCCTATGTACCCCTAATCTGCTACCCCTAACACCGCTGACCCCTATATTATATTTATTAACCCCTAACCTGCCCCCCACAACGTCGCCGACACCTGCCTACACTTATTAACCCCTAATCTGCCGAGCGGACCTGAGCGCTACTATAATAAAGTTATTAACCCCTAATCCGCCTCACTAACCCTATCATAAATAGTATTAACCCCTAATCTGCCCTCCCTAACATCGCCGACACCTAACTTCAATTATTAACCCCTAATCTTCCGATCGGAGCTCACCGCTATTCTAATAAATGGATTAACCCCTAAAGCTAAGTCTAACCCTAACACTAACACCCCCCTAAGTTAAATATAATTTTTATCTAACGAAATAAATTAACTCTTATTAAATAACTTATTCCTATTTAAAGCTAAATACTTACCTGTAAAATAAATCCTAATATAGCTACAATATAAATTATAATTATATTATAGCTATTTTAGGATTAATATTTATTTTACAGGCAACTTTGTAATTATTTTAACCAGGTACAATAGCTATTAAATAGTTAAGAACTATTTAATAGTTACCTAGTTAAAATAATAACAAATTTACCTGTAAAATAAATCCTAACCTAAGATATAATTAAACCTAACACTACCCTATCAATAAAATAATTAAATAAACTACCTACAATTACCTACAATTAACCTAACACTACACTATCAATAAATTAATTAAACACAATTCCTACAAATAAATACAATTAAATAAACTAGCTAAAGTACAAAAAATAAAAAAGAACTAAGTTACAGAAAATAAAAAAATATTTACAAACATAAGAAAAATATTACAACAATTTTAAACTAATTACACCTACTCTAAGCCCCCTAATAAAATAACAAAGCCCCCCAAAATAAAAATTTCCCTACCCTATTCTAAATTGAAAAAGTTACAAGCTCTTTTACCTTACCAGCCCTGAACAGGGCCCTTTGCGGGGCATGCCCCAAGAATTTCAGCTCTTTTGCCTGTAAAAAAAAACATACAATACCCCCCCCCCCAACATTACAACCCACCACCCACATACCCCTAATCTAACCCAAACCCCCCTTAAATAAACCTAACACTAAGCCCCTGAAGATCTTCCTACCTTGTCTTCACCATCCAGGTATCACCGATCCGTCCTGGCTCCAAGATCTTCATCCAACCCAAGCGGGGGTTGGCGATCCATAATCCGGTCCAGAAGAGGCTCCAAAGTCTTCCTCCTATCCGGCAAGAAGAGGACATCCGGACCGGCAAACATCTTCTCCAAGCGGCATCTTCGATCTTCTTCCATCCGGAGCGAAGCGGCAGGATCCTGAAGACATCCAGCGCGGAACATCCATCCGGACCGACGACTGAACGACGAATGACTGTTCCTTTAAGGGACGTCATCCAAGATGGCGTCCCTCGAATTCCGATTGGCTGATAGGATTCTATCAGCCAATCGGAATTAAGGTAGGAATTTTCTGATTGGCTGATGGAATCAGCCAATCAGAATCTAGTTCAATCCGATTGGCCGATCCAATCAGCCAATCAGATTGAGCTCGCATTCTATTGGCTGATCGGAACAGCCAATAGAATGCGAGCTCAATCTGATTGGCTGATTGGATCAGCCAATCGGATTGAACTTGATTCTGATTGGCTGATTCCATCAGCCAATCAGAAAATTCCTACCTTAATTCCGATTGGCTGATAGAATCCTATCAGCCAATCGGAATTCGAGGGACGCCATCTTGGATGACGTCCCTTAAAGGAACAGTCATTCGTCGTTCAGTCGTCGGTCCGGATGGATGTTCCGCGCTGGATGTCTTCAGGATCCTGCCGCTTCGCTCCGGATGGAAGAAGATCGAAGATGCCGCTTGGAGAAGATGTTTGCCGGTCCGGATGTCCTCTTCTTGCCGGATAGGAGGAAGACTTTGGAGCCTCTTCTGGACCGGATTATGGATCGCCAACCCCCGCTTGGGTTGGATGAAGATCTTGGAGCCAGGACGGATCGGTGATACCTGGATGGTGAAGACAAGGTAGGAAGATCTTCAGGGGCTTAGTGTTAGGTTTATTTAAGGGGGGTTTGGGTTAGATTAGGGGTATGTGGGTGGTGGGTTGTAATGTTGGGGGGGGGGTATTGTATGTTTTTTTTTACAGGCAAAAGAGCTGAAATTCTTGGGGCATGCCCCGCAAAGGGCCCTGTTCAGGGCTGGTAAGGTAAAAGAGCTTGTAACTTTTTTAATTTAGAATAGGGTAGGGAATTTTTTATTTTGGGGGGCTTTGTTATTTTATTAGGGGGCTTAGAGTAGGTGTAATTAGTTTAAAATTGTTGTAATATTTTTCTTATGTTTGTAAATATTTTTTTATTTTCTGTAACTTAGTTCTTTTTTATTTTTTGTACTTTAGCTAGTTTATTTAATTGTATTTATTTGTAGGAATTGTGTTTAATTAATTTATTGATAGTGTAGTGTTAGGTTAATTGTAGGTAATTGTAGGTAGTTTATTTAATTATTTTATTGATAGGGTAGTGTTAGGTTTAATTATATCTTAGGTTAGGATTTATTTTACAGGTAAATTTGTTATTATTTTAACTAGGTAACTATTAAATAGTTCTTAACTATTTAATAGCTATTGTACCTGGTTAAAATAATTACAAAGTTGCCTGTAAAATAAATATTAATCCTAAAATAGCTATAATATAATTATAATTTATATTGTAGCTATATTAGGATTTATTTTACAGGTAAGTATTTAGCTTTAAATAGGAATAAGTTATTTAATAAGAGTTAATTTATTTCGTTAGATAAAAATTATATTTAACTTAGGGGGGTGTTAGGGTTAGACTTAGCTTTAGGGGTTAATACATTTATTAGAATAGCGGTGAGCTCCGGTCGGCAGATTAGGGGTTAATAATTGAAGTTAGGTGTCGGCGATGTTAGGGAGGGCAGATTAGGGGTTAATACTATTTATGATAGGGTTAGTGAGGCGGATTGGGGGTTAATACATTTATTATAGTAGCGCTCAGGTCCGCTCGGCAGATTAGGGGTTAATAAGTGTAGGCAGGTGTCGGCGACGTTGAGGGGGGCAGATTAGGGGTTAATAAATATAATATAGGGGTCGGCGATGTTAGGGGCAGCAGATTAGGGGTACATAGGGATAACGTAGGTGGCGGCGATTTGCGGTCGGAAGATTAGGGGTTAATTATTTTAAGTAGCTGGCGGCGACGTTGTGGGGGGCAAGTTAGGGTTTAATAAATGTAATACAGGGGTCGGCGGGGTTAGGGGCAGCAGATTAGGGGTACATAAATATAACGTAGGTGGCGGTCGGCAGATTAGGGGTTAAAAATTTTAATCGAGTGGCGGCGGTGTGGGGGGACCTCGGTTTAGGGGTACATAGGTAGTTTATGGGTGTTAGTGTACTTTAGGGTACAGTAGTTAAGAGCTTTATAAACCGGCGTTAGCCAGAAAGCTCTTAACTCCTGCTATTTTCAGGCGGCTGGAATCTTGTCGTTAGAGCTCTAACGCTCACTTCAGAAACGACTCTAAATACCAGCGTTAGAAAGATCCCATTGAAAATATAGGCTACGCAAATGGCGTAGGGGGATCTGCGGTATGGAAAAGTCGCGGCTGTAAAGTGAGCGTTAGACCCTTTAATCACTGACTCCAAATACCAGCGGGCGGCCAAAACCAGTGTTAGGAGCCTCTAACGCTGGTTTTGACGGCTACCGCCGAACTCCAAATCTAGGCCTTAGAGAATTAAAATTATTTTTTTATTAAAATATTTATAAAACAAGAGTTACAAGGTTACGTAAAGGGAAACAAACAACGATGTACCAATATTTCTATAATATTTGCAAACAATGTTACAATAATAATTAAAACAATCAATAAAAACTTGCTTATAATTAACTGCAGGGGTTGGAAAAGTTCCTGTTTTACCTGAAAGCAAAAAAATGATATGGATTAAGTAGCTTTGTTACAAATTTGAATGAGTGGAGAATTGTATTCCTCTGAGACAAACTGCAAAATACTACTTTAAACAAATTTCCACTTTTTCATTTTTTATTTTAACTCAAGATGTTACTGCATGGGCAAATGTGTTTTTGTTTTTTTGCTGAATAAATGTACTGAATAGTGTTGAAAATGATATGAGAAAGGTCAGACTCCCCCTCACTCCACCAATAAAAAGCAAACTCCATTAATTAACCCCCCCATTCCACACCACCATGGCCTCTAGTTATCAATGTGTCTACTTACCTGCCATCGCCGGCCCCAATACGCTCGCCTAAGCTCGCCTCACATCGCCGCCGCGGACCTGAATACGCTCACCAAAGTTATCAAAAATGCTGTCAAAAAGCCGCACACCAAGTACGGGGCGATGAGCAGCGGACTGTGATAGTTATCACTCATCCGATCTCGCTGCTCTTTGGCTTTTCTACAGCTTTATTGATAAGCTGTCACTAAGCACTCACACTATACTATACTGTTCTACCCCCTATACCGGCACCCCCGGAGCCCCCCGCAACTAAATAAAGTTATTAACCCCTAAACCGCCGCTCCTAGACCCCGCCGCAACTATAATAAATGTATTAACCCCTAAACCGCCGCTCCCTGAGCCCACAACCCACTCTAATAAACTAATTAACCCCTAATCCGCCACTCCCGGACCCCCCCGCCACCTACATAATACCTATTAACCCCTATCCTGCCCCCTATACCGCCACCTCCTATAATAAATTTATTAACCACTATCCTGCCGATCCCGTACCCCGCCGCAACTAAATAAATTGTTTAACCCCTAAACCGCTGCTCCCGGATCCCCTCCGCAACCTATATTAAACTTATTAACCCCTAATCTGCCCCCCTACATCGTCGCCACCTAAATTATATTTATTAACCCCTATCCTGCCCCCCTATACCGCCGCAACCTATAATAAAATGATTAACCCCTAAACCTAAGTCTAACCCTAACCCTAACAACCCCCTAACTTAAATATTAATTAATTAAATAAATCTAAATAAATATCACTCTTATTAAATTAGTTATTACTATTTAAAACTAAATACTTACCTATAAAATAAACCCTAATATAGCTAAAATATTACTAATAATTATATTGTAGCTATTTTAGGATTTATTTTTATTTCACGGGCAAATTTAAATTTATTTTAACTAGGCACAATAGCTATTAAATAGTTATTAACCCCTAATCTGCCGCCCCCGCTATTGCTGACCCCTGCATATTATTATTAACCCCTAATCTGCCGCTCCGTAAACCGCCGCTACTTACATTATCCCTATGTACCCCTAATCTGCTGTCCTAACATCGCCGACCCCTATATTTATTAACCCCTAATCTGCCCCCCACAATGTCGCCTCCACCTGCCTACACTTATTAACCCCTAATCTGCCGAGCGGACCGCACCGCTATTTAAAAAAAAGTTATTAATCCCTAATCCGCCTCACTAACCCTATAATAAATAGTATTAACCCCTAATCTGCCCTCCCTAACATCACCAACACCTAACTTCAAACATTAACCCCTAATCTGCCGACTGGAGCTCACCGCTATTCTAATAAATGTATTAACCCCTAAAGCTAAGTCTAACCCTAACCCTAACACCCCCCTAAGTTAAATATAATTTAAATCTAACGAAATTAATTAACTCTTATTAAATAAATTATTCCTATTTAAAGCTAAATACTTACCTGTAAAAAAAAACCTAATATAGCTAAAATATAAATTATAATTATATTATAGCTATTTTAGGATTTATATTTATTTTACAGGTAACTTTGTATTTATTTTAACCAGGTACAATAGCTATTAAATAGTTAAGAACTATTTAATAGCTAAAATAGTTAAAATAATTACAAAATTACCTGTAAAATAAATCCTAACAATTAAACCTAACACTAGACTATCAATAAATTAATTAAATACAATACCTACAATTATCTACAATTAAACCTAACACTACACTATCAATAAATGAATTAAATACAATATCTACAAATAAATACAATTAAATAAACTAACTAAAGTACAAAAAATAAAAAAGAACTAAGTTACAAAAAATAAAAAAATATTTACAAACATTAGAAAAATATTACAACAATTTTAAACTAATTACACCTACTCTAAGCCCCCTAACAAAATAACAAAGACCCCCAAAATAAAAAAAATGCCCTACCCTATTTTAAATTACAAAAGTTCAAAGCTCTTTTACCTTACCAGCCCTGAACAGGGCCCTTTGCGGGGCATGCCCCAAAGAATTCAGCTCTTTTGCAAGTAAAAAAAAACATACAATACCCCCCCCAACATTACAACCCACCACCCACATACCCCTAATATAACCCAAAACCCCCTTAAATAAACCTAACACTAAGCCCCTGAAGATCTTCATACCTTGTCTTCACCATGCCAGGTATCACCGATCGTTCCAGGCTCCGAAATGTTCATCCAAGCCCAAGCAGGGGCTAGACATCCATCATCCGATGGCTGAAGAAGTCCAGAAGAGGGTCCAAAGTCTTCATCCTATCCGGGAAGAAGAGTAGATCCGGACCGGCAATCATCTTCTTCCAAGCGGCATCTTCTATCTTCATCCGATGAGGACCGGCTCCATCTTGAAGACCTCCATCGCGGATCCATCCTTCTTCTCCGACGACTTCCCGACGAATGACGGTTCCTTTAAGGGACGTCATCCAAGATGGCGTCCCTCGAATTCCGATTGGCTGATAGGATTCTATCAGCCAATCGGAATTAAGGTAGGAAAATTCTGATTGGCTGATGGAATCAGCCAATCAGAATCAAGTTCAATCCGATTGGCTGATCCGATCAGCCAATCAGATTGAGCTTGCATTCTATTGGCTGTTCCGATCAGCCAATAGAATGCGAGCTCAATCTGATTGGCTGATCGGATCAGCCAATCGGATTGAACTTGATTCTGATTGGCTGATTCCATCAGCCAATCAGAATATTCCTACCTTAATTCCGATTGGCTGATAGAATCCTATCAGCCAATCAGAATTCGAGGGACGCCATCTTGGATGACGTCCCTTAAAGGAACCGTCATTCTTCAGTTGGACGTCGTCGGAAGAAGATGGGTCCGCGCTGGAGGTCTTCACGATGGAGCCGGTCCTCATCGGATGAAGATAGAAGATGCCGCTTGGAAGAAGATGGTTGCCGGTCCGGATCTACTCTTCTTCCCGGATAGGATGAAGACTTTGGAGCCTCTTCTGGATTTCTTCAGCAGTCGGATGATGGATGTCTAGCCCCCGCTTGGGTTGGATGAAGATATCGGAGCCAGGACCGATCGGTGATACCCGGTGAGGTGAAGACAAGGTAGGAAGATCTTCAGGGGCTTAGTGTTAGGTTTATTTAAGGGAGGTTTGGGTTAGATTAGGGATATGTGGGTGGTGGGTTGTAATGTTGGGGGGGGGTATTGTATGTGTTTTTTTACAGGCAAAAGAGCTGAATTTCTTGGGGCATGCCCCGCAAAGGGCCCTGTTCAGGGCTGGTAAGGTAAAAGAGCTTTGAACTTTTGTAATTTAGAATAGGGTAGGGCATTTTTTTATTAGGGGGTTAGAGTAGGTGTAATTAGTTTAAAATTGTTGTAATATTTTTCTAATGTTTGTAAATATTTTTTTATTTTTTGTAACTTAGTTCTTTTTTATTTTTTGTACTTTAGTTAGTTTATTTAATTGTATTTATTTGTAGATATTGTATTTAATTCATTTATTGATAGTGTAGTGTTAGGTTTAATTGTAGGTAATTGTAGGTATTTTATTTAATTAATTTATTGATAGTGTAGTGTTAGGTTTAATTGTAACTTAGGTTAGGATTTATTTTACAGGTAATTTTGTAATTATTTTAACTATTTTAGCTATTAAATAGTTCTTAACTATTTAATAGCTATTGTACATGGTTAAAATAAATACAAAGTTACCTGTAAAATAAATATAAATCCTAAAATAGCTATAATATAATTATAATTTATATTGTAGCTATATTAGGATTTATTTTACAGGAAAGTATTTAGCTTTAAATAGGAATAATTTATTTAATAAGAGTTAATTTATTTTGTTAGATTTAAATTATATTTAACTTAGTGGGGTGTTAGTGTTAGGGTTAGACTTAGCTTTAGGGGTTAATACATTTATTAGAATAGCGGTGAGCTCCAGTCGGCAGATTAGGGGTTAATAATTGAAGTTAGGTGTCGGCGATGTTAGTTAGGGCAGATTAGGGGTTAATACTATTTATTATAGGGTTATTGAGGCGGGAGTGAGGCGGATTAGGGGTTAATATCTTTATTATAATAGCGGTGCGGTCCGCTCGGCAGATTAGGGGTTAATAAGTGTAGGCAGGTGGAGGCGACGTTGTGGGGGGCAGATTAGGGGCTAATAAATATAATATAGGTGTCGGCGGTGTTAGGGGCAGCAGATTAGTGGTACATAAGGATAATGTAGGTGGCGGTCGGCAGATTAGGGGTTAATAATTGTAGGTAGCTAGCGGTGACGTTGTGGGGGGCAGGTTAGGGGTTAATAAATATAATATAGGGGTCGGCGTGTTAGGGGCAGCAGATTAGGGGTACATAAGTATAACGTAGGTGGCGGTCGGCAGATTAGGGGTTAAAAAAAATTAAACGAATGGCGGCGATGTGGGGGGACCTCGGTTTAGGGGTACATAGGTAGTTTATGGGTGTTAGTGTACTTTAGAGCACAGTAGTTAAGAGCTTTATAAACCGGCGTTAGCCCAGAAAGCTCTTAACGCCTGTCTTTTTTCTGCGGCTGGAGTTTTGTCGTTAGAATTCTAACGCTCACTTCAGCCACGACTCTAAATACCGGAGTTAGAAAGATCCCATTGAAAAGATAGGATACGCAATTGACGTAAGGGGATCTGCGGTATGGAAAAGTCGCAGCTGAAAAGTGAGCGTTAGACCCTTTCCTGACTGACTCCAAATACCGGCGGTAGCCTAAAACCAGCGTTAGGAGCCTCTAACGCTGGTTTTCACAGCTACCGCCAAACTCTAAATCTAGGCCTTAGGGTTTATTTTTACAGGTAACTTTTTTATTTTTAAATAGGAATAATTTAGTTAATGATAGTGTAGTGTTAGGTGTAATTGTAACTTAGGTTAGTTTTTATTTTACAGGTAAATTTGTCTTTATTTTAACTAGGTAGCTATTAAATAGTTAAGTATTTAATAGCTATTGTACCTAGTTAAAATAAATTGAAATTTCCCTGTAAAATAAAAATAAATCCTAAAATAGCTACAATATAATTATTAGTTATATTGTAGCTATATTATTGTTTATTTTATAGGTAAGTATTTAGTTTTAAATAGGAATAATTTAGTTAATAATAGTAATTTTATTTAGATTTATTAAAATAATATTTAAGTTAGGGGGGTGTTAGGGTTAGGGTTAGACTTAGGTTTAGGGGTTAATTAGTTTAATATAGATGGCGGCGGGCAGGATTGGGGTTAATAAATTTAATATAGGTTGCGGCGGGTCCGGGAGCGGCAGTTTAGGGGTTAAACAATTTTTTTAGTTGTGACAGGGTACGGGATCGGCAGGATAGGGGTTAATAAATTTGTTATAGGTGGTGGGGGTATAGGGGGGCAGGATAGGGGTTAATAGGTATTATGTAGGTGGCGGCGGGGTCCGGGGGCGGTGGTTTAGGGGTTAATAAGTTTATTAGAGTGGCGGTGGGCTCCGGGAGCGGCGGTTTAGGGGGTAATACATTTATTTAGTTGCGGCGGTGTAGGGGGGCAGATTAGGGGTGTTTAGACTCGGGGTACATGTTAGGTTAGGTGCAGACATCTCCCATAGGAATCAATGGGATGTCGGGCAGCAGCGAACATGAACTTTCGCTATGGTCAAACTCCCATTGACTCCTTGAAGGTGGCGGATTGAAAACCAGGTACGCTGGGCCGGAAAAGTGCTATTTTTTTTGATAACTAGCAAAAGTAGTCAGATTGTGCCGAACTTGCGTCTAGAACATCTGGAGTGACGTAAGAATCGATCTGTGTCAGACTGAGTCCGGCGGATCGAAGCTTATGTCACTATATTCTACTTTTGCCGGGCAGCAGTGCTTAATAACTTAGGCAAAGGTACATAAAATATATTATATGATTTGATTTTTATTTGTGTGGGTGAAGAATTTTTCAATCATTGCAAATTATTACACAATAACTAATATTGCTATTTTGGAACTGTTTTGCAATGTAGTATATTCCTTATTTAGAACTAAAAAAAAAAGATTCACTCCATTATATGAATTATTACTTTAGCCCAAAATGAATATAAAAAATATATCAAGTTTTAAAAAGCATTGCATGTAAATAATGTACTGATTAATATACTAATTGTAAAAAAAATAATAATAATAATTTATACTCTTGAAAAACTATAAATAAAAAAATGTAGTTAATATTTTGCTTGTGTTTTAAATAGAAGCCAGTACACAACCATTCAATATACACTACTCTAGACAATTTTAATAGAATCAGTTGAAACAATTAATTACTAGAGTTTTCATTCATGCTGTACTGAAAAAGATACGCTGGCAATAAAAGGCATTTACTTGCAGGTTTCTGGAGGCCTGTTTGCTATTAACATGTAAATTAAATCATCACAGCTGCTCCATTTTTAATCTGAAAATATGAAGAGAGAGGCCAAGTTTGGACCAAGCAAGCGCACTCTATTCTTTGCACATTTATTACAATGCAGCAGTAATATCAGTCACAATGTTTTCATGTACTTTTTCACCAAAATTATTTTTATAATTTGGTAATGGATTTTTTTTTTTTTTAAATAATTTTTTATTGAGGGTTTTTTATAATGACAACAGAAAAATATGACATATAAATATTACAGTACATAGCAAAAATTGCCTCAGCAACAATATGAGAGAGAAAGGAAACATATAATAAGTGTCGAAATATAAATGAAAACCTCCTTTTATGTTTTTATATCATAATGAGAGTAGCTATTATTCCAGGCCATTGTGCTTAAACGTGCTCTGAAGGAGCACTGTAGCTACTAAGCAGACCCAATTTATTATGAACTTCTTGGGAACTTAAACATTCAATTCGGCAAATAATTGAATGCTTCTTATTATTAAAGGGTCTTGATATCAAGAACACAGTATAGAGCAAGGGGAAAGTTGGGGAAATATCAGCGGATAAGCACAGCTATATAAGTAATTTTTCTATGGAACAATATTATTAAGTACTTAAGTTATATGATGAAAACAACAAAAACAACAATGTAAATAGCAATGGTCAACTGCAATGGGGGACGGAAGACCATAAAAATCGTAATTGACTAGGTCAATTAAGTATCATAACATAATGCGTGACATGCAGCACTAAACTATAAGACAGTTAAGTATAATTTGTAATATGCATGAAGAAGGAGCAGGTATGGCTCCAATTCAGTTAGGATGAGAATTAAGTTTACCGTTCAAAGCTTCAAAATGATATTGAATTGAGATCATAAATATATTAATATAGAAATAAGGATATATGTAAAATATTAACGTTTTGGCCCCCAATATGAGGCTCGTTTTACAAACCTATGACATTCATGTTATAACCACTACGAGCAGGACGTATGTATATCTGGCTTTTTCAGTGATATAGTGAAACTTATAGGTCACAGTGGTATAGGGGAAGTTAGTGCAATATAAGTTATGAATTACGAGTTACAAGGGAGTAATTACATTAGTCTAGTGTTAAAATTAAAATAAGGGAGCTTATGGGTAGTAAATAGGGCGGAGGAGTAGATGGGTATGGGTCAGTATCAGACATAGGTCTTTGAGAATCTCTCTTTCATAACAAATAACGCTACTCTGAATGACCAGATAATTTTAGCCTCAATGAGATAGATAACATAAGTAAGGTTAAGCTACTGTACGATGTACAGATGTAAATAATAGGGCAGTTTCTACATTATCTCAATTAGCCCTCTATCCTCGTCGCCGGTGACTCAATACGGGTACTAGATATATATTGTATCTCCCCTCTGGGATTATTGTCACCACTGGACGAAGACGGGAAGGGATATTGGATATGACCCACTCTGATTCACAGAGTGGGAAAGGGTAAGGGGAGACACTTTCCCTGTCTGTCCTGTGTTATGAGTAGGACTAACATTATATAATATATGAGTGGGAGTATTACTAGTTTTAGCTTTTAAATTAAATATCCATTTGCATTCATTCTGTAAAAGTTTTTTATCCAGATCACCACCACGCTCTCTTAGATCAATTTTTTGAAGACTCCTGAATTTTAATTCATGCTTATTGCTATTGTGAAAATAGAGTTCGTGCAAAGCTGCAAAATAAAGGTTACGAAGAAGAGCGAGAGGAGCACCCCTGGAGGTGTGGCACCGCGATAGTGGGACTCTCAAACAACGCAAGTATAACCGCTACGGCGGTAGACACTTTCAGACACAGTATTTGCTATTTTTACCCTCATTGCCTAATATCTTTACCGCAATAACGGAGTTTGCTTTTCTAACAACATGAAGTATTGCTTATAGCCAAGAACTGGTCAATACTTACCGCAAAGGTGGAATTGTTAGCTTAAATTGTGTCTGAAAAGTGAAGTGTGGATATCACCTTGCATCATACCTGAATATCCCCTTTACGAATTTCTGAACAACAAGGAAGTCAATGTAACCATTTTCTGCAGGTTGCTACAGTATTTATAATTGATCTGTTGGGAACTCTCATTACACTACCGACTGGGACTTTATTACCTGTGGCTACAAACAGGTCTTTTCTCCCCCCTTTTTCATGTTATTGGAAGTATTTAGTTCTTTAATTATATATATTTTTTCAAATATTTAAATTTTATGGTTTATTACCAGCTGGTAGGATAATCTCATAGTGCACTATGATCGGAATTGTTTTGAGTACCCTCAGGTTGTTTAACACTATTATCATGGTTTTTCCAATAAACAACTCCTTTTAATGCTCCCTGGTTGCAGCAATTGGTTGATGTTTTTTGTCTTTTTCTCCTTATGTCTCTATGGGGTTGTCACTTTAGAATTGCTTATTCCATTATACTATTTTTAGGGATTGGTCAGTGCTGGACAGGAGAGGCTAACTGTCTCCACTTTTGTGAATATATATATATATATATATATATATATATATATATATATATATATATATATATATATATATATATATGTTAAATTACAAAACAATATTTACATATAATTAATAACACTCAATCAATAGAGTGTTCATGAATAAGCAATGAACTAAATGAACAATGAACTTGATAATATGTGCATATAGTTATAAAAATTCAAAATTCACTATAAAAGAATGATAATATTTTTAAAAATCCATTAATCATGATACATATATAGAGTACTAAAAATCCATTCACTATAGGATATTAGTATGTCTTTCATGAAAAAACATTCAATGATTAAATTAATAAAAATTAATTTGTACATCTAAATTGAAAATATTGCACAATTTTTAGGCTAATAAATCTCACGTAGAGAAATATTTTTTTTTTTATCTTTTTAATAATGTTCTTATTACTGTTTAATAATGTATTTCTACTGAGATTTCTTGCTTTTTCATATCCTTCTTATATGATTCTATCTGGATATCCTTTCTCTGAGAATTTTGTTTTTAAAAGTTGAGATTCTCTATCATTATTTTCCAGACTCAAACAGTTCCTCCGTACCCTTGTGATCAGGCCATAAGGTATATTCTTAATCCAGTTCTTGTGATGACCACTCCTGGCATGTAGGTAACTGTTTGAGCCTGTCTCTTTTCTATAGAGGGAAGTGACCACTTTGTCGCCTTCACCAGACAGAGTAATGTCTAAAAACTCAATTTTATCTTTATTGAAATTCTTAGTAAATTTCAAATTATATTCATTAGAATTTACATAGTTAAAAAATTCTAAAATTCTGTTTTCATCTCCCTTCCAGATAACTACTACATTATCTATGAATCGTTTCCAGACTATGATGTTTTCAATGAAGGGATTAATGTGCCAAATATACTGATCCTCTCATACTCCCATATATAAGTTTGCCTAGTTGGGGGCAAAGCGTGTACCAATCGCTGTGTCCTCAACTTGCAAACAATATTCCTTTTCCTACAGGAATTAGTTCTTTTTTAAAAATAAAACCAATTTACTGTAATAAAAAAATCCTTTGGAGCATAGAAAGATGATCATATTTGTCAAAGCTGTATTTTATGCTTTTAATACCTGAATCATGAGGGATGCAGTTATATAGCAAGGTTACATCCAGCGTTAACCAGCTATAATCGTATTGCCACTTTATTGTGTCCATTATTGATATTATATGGGGGGTGTCTCTCATGTATGATTTAAGAGTTAATACCATTGGTTTAAAATAGAAGTCCACAAATTGGGAAAGATTACAAGTAAGGGAATTAATGCCCAAAATAATGGACCTTCCAAGGGGCTTATGTTGGTTCTTATGAACTTTTGGGAGGTGGTAAAAAATTGCCACCCTGCATTTCTCCTGGAATAAGAAGTCATGCTCTTCTTTACCTATAATCCCTGCTCTAATAGTTAAATCTAAAAGTTTTTTTAAATCTTTAATAAAGAAATTAATTGGATCTTTTTTTAGTTTTATATAAGTAGTTGCATCATTTAAGATTCTGTACGCTTCTGCTGTGTAATCTTCTCTATCTTGGACAACAATACTGAACCCCTTGTCCACTTCCCTAATAACAATTTAAGTGTCTTGTTTCAACTTTATTAGGGTTTTTTTTTTCTCAAATTCATTCAAATTGATTTTATTTTTAGTTAAATCGTCTTGTTTTTTACACAAATCAATTAATTCCTTCTCCACCGACTTGTAGAATACTGGTATGTGATTTCCTTGGGAATGTAAAGGAAAAAATGGATTTTTGTCTAAACTTATGCTCCTTTGTTTTGTAGACTCCATTTTCTTCTAAATCTCGGAGGAAATCCAGAGTGTACTGATCTAAGCCATTATCTATTTTTTCCAATCCCAAGCTGTCAGATTCTAAAGTGATTAAATTTTGTAGTCTTTCAAAATTATTTTCATTTAGAATGGTGTTTTTCTTTTTATAACCATTTTTTTTAAATGCCTACTTAAAGTTAACTTGCGAATAAATCTATTTAGATCTATAAAAAGATCAAAATCATTTGGACTGCTGGTAGGGGCAAAATTAAAACCCTTACCTAATAGACTCAATTCCGCTGTACTGAAATCTCTTTTAGATAAATTGATTTTTTTTGTATATTCTTTACTATTTTCTTCTTTTTATTTCGTACAGCTCTTCCTCCTCGCTGTCCTCTTTGGACTCTATGTGTTTTAATTTTGGTGTTCTTGTCAGATAATGAGTGATGGGGGGGAGTTTCCCCATGCCCTGTCTAATGGTGGTTTGATAGGTCTGTTTGTTTGTTTGTTCGTTCTAAAAAAGAAACCGAGGAAGCAGCAGTATCTAGCTTTTCACGTTCTATGTGTCTATAATTCTGTCTATCTTCCCCAATATTTCTCAGTGTATATTTTCCTCAGTTCCCTGAGCCATTGTTATTAGCTCTAAATGGAGCACATCAAAAACATTGAGAGGGGGAATGTGTCCCATGGGGTAACAGACCATTTTAGAGAATGCCATTAAAATGATCCTTTTTGCTTACGCTTTAAGGCAATTGAGCAGGTAGTGTTGGATGAGAGAAGGGGGGACAGAATGGTATTACTCAGGCAGAGAGAGACATTTTGGATCCACACCCTGCAGACCCTTGACCCCTTGGGAATGAATAGGGAAGTGGACATTCCGGCATTCCTGTTATGAGACCTATATACAAAAACTGTCTCTCTCTGCCTGAGATTTATTAGCCTAAAAAATGTGCAATATCTTCAATTTAGATGTTCAAATTAATTTTTATTAATTTACTCATTGAATGTTTTTTTTTATCATAGACTTAAACTAATATCCTATAGTGAATGCATTTTTAGTAATCTATATATGTATCATGATTAAGGGATTTTTAAAAACATTATTATTCTTTTATAGCGAATTATGAATTTTTATAACTATATGCACATATTATCAAGTTCATTGTTACATTCGTTCATTGCTTATTCATGAACACTTTATTGATTGAGTGTTATTAATTGTATGTAAATATTGTTTCATAATTTAACTTATATATATATATATATATATATATATATATATATATATATATATATATATATATATATATATATATATATATATATATATATATATATATATATATATATTTTCGTTAGTATTTCATGTGATGCTACTTTTTACTGCTTACTTTTGCAAGAAACATTTTCCTGATTGAGTGTTATTAATTGTATTTAATAATTTAACTCACATATATTTCCATTAGTAATATTTTTGAGATGCTAAATTTGTTTGTGGTAATTTTTTTGTTGTAATATTAGAATTTAATGTTAGTATGTATATGGATATTAACTTTACAAGATAATAGATATGTGCATGATCAAAAAATTTGTTTCGGTTCGGATCGATTCAGTTTTTCGAATATCATTTCGGATCGATTCGAATTCGGAAAACTTCGAATTAATTCGTTTCGGATTATAATATATATTATAATTATTAATTAAAATATAATACTGCAATTTGTAGCAAGTGCATTACTTATATAAAAATACAATAACCATTGAATACTTCTAGTTTATAAGCTCTTTGACGAGCGTCCTCCCCATCTTTTTATTTTGTGTTGTCAAATCTAATAGCTAGCATTAAACTATATAAGTTCAATGTATTTATACCTTCATTATCATCTGTTGAGATATTTTTTTTATATAATTCAGCCGTAGTGCTCTGAACATAAAAAGGACCCTCTTCCTATCCTTCTAGAGATGCCAAGATGCTAGTATAATGAGCTCCAGGATAAAAATATATCTCCAGTTCCTTATCTGACATTTTAATGAAGATTTAGCTATAAAATTAAATTGTTGTAACTTCAATGCTGAGACATTTAAATTTCTCTGCAAAAGGCAACATCATTTACATATAACTCCTGGCAGTATGGTAGGAACCATAAGCTATAAATAGCACCAAAGTTTAAACGCCTAGGCTTTAAAGTTATTAGGGTTTGACCTTATATTAAGCTTAAATAAAAGCAAACAGAATGCTAAGATCTGATACACTAAATCCTTAAGGCCTTATTTTAAATGTTGCTGTCTAATCAAATAACACTCCTCAAAGAGGAAGGAATCCAAATAGGATACATGACAAAAATTACACAATGACAACAGCTTATGCTAACCAAAAGTTAGAGCCACATGTAACCTAGTTAAATATATAAATTATTTTATTAAAGCATTTACCATAATAAAAGTATTATATCCTATAGGAAAAGGAGGAGACTCAAAATGCATAGCAATTTCTCAAGCAGTTTCAAAAGGATTTAGTGTTTGTTTATAAAGAGGTATAAACAAAAATGTGGATATAAGAACTTTTTGAGAGAAATATGTTTATTTTTATTTAATACTGTTATGATTGTTTTGATAATGTGGCAATATAATTGATATATTTTAATAGATTGTGAGTGACTCTACTTAGGGAAGGGTATAAAACATGTTGTGTTATTTTATTTTATTTTTTTGCTTATTTTAAACTACACATTTTAAATACACCAGTACAAGTGACTGGTTAATGCTACTGTGAGCTGCGCAAATGCCTTCTTCACTGCGCTAGGCTCTGTGACGTTTTTATCGGCATCAGAACGAGGCTCCCATTGGAACCTATGGAAGCGTGCCCTCTAATGAGCACAAAGTTTCCATGCAATGATACCGCAAGGTGGCGTTCATATTGTGCTGAATTTATAATACCAGCACACATTTGAGTGAAGCACAAATATCACGCTTGCGAAAGTGCAATTTTGCGCTCCACTCGTAATCTGGCCCTTAACCTTTTTTTTTACAGCCCATGTTGTATGTGTGTTTACATGTTAGAACGTTGATGTCAATCTGTTTCACTGCACAGAATTTTTGTAAGATTCCTCAGGGAATTTTATTGATTGGCTAGTATTTGTATCTCATAAGGCCCTACAAATGTCAGATAGATTCAATTATAATTTTAAGAACAAATAAAGACTGGAACAGAAATAAATAAACTAGATTTATGACACTGTATTTCATAACACTAAACATGTAATAATGTACTAAATTAGTGCGGAAAATGTGTTTCTATAAATATATATCAACTTTCTTTTAGACTATTATTATTATTATTTTTCATATATAACTATACCTGAATGAATTTGGCTTTAACCCTTTCGTGACAGGGTTAAAGTGCCTACATCGGAACAACTGTTCCGATGTAGACAAATTGAAACTACGCGATCGTGCATACGATCGCGAGATTTCAATTATTGGATCGCATCTGGGGGGCGTCCCTACAATCCTAGGAACGCCCTCCAGACCGCGATTAAATCCCTGAAGCACAGAAGGCTTCAGGACAGCCGTTAGTTATGACGTTCCATTCCGTCATAACGGCTTTAAAGCCCAGTCTAATTATGACGGAATGGAACGGCATAACGGCTTTAAAAGGTTAAACATGTGAAGAAAATTGGATCAGTACTTTCTGAGAAAAAGTTGAAAAAATAAAGCTTTGAAGTTAAATACATTTCTATGTCGCTTATCGGTAGCTAAAATACATTTTTGTTAACATGTTCAGATGTTATTTCTAATGCAAGAATTCAATTTTGTGAACATGTTGAGATGTTATTTTCAATAAACAATTGGCATATGTTTATATATACAAATTTCATAACTATGTTTTATTATTATATGTTCAACTATGTAATCTGCCATGGTATTAGCTGTATTTTTCCCCCTTTTCTTAAAGTATACATCTTTAAAATAGCAGGTTGTTGCAGTGTTGTTATAAAACTATTTAAAGTAATGCACTCACATATTTACCTGTATGATCAACATCACCAAATCCAGAAGTCGTCAACTGATGTACTATAAAAAGACTCAGTGCATCTTAAATGAACAATTATTTAGTATATTCACACTAAAATGTTCAACAAAGTATTACACAAGTTTACTTGACAATTGAAACAGCTTTTACAAAGGTTTTTAAACTTTTCACTTTAAAATACATCTTCCTCACTAGCTCAATTTGGTAATGAGGAAAAAAGGTAGGAAAGTGGTTTATTCTCTGAATTGAAGGATACTGCACCATGCTTGTGGTGGAATATTGATTTATGAATACATTTGTTTTGATATTTTAAGAACATTTAGGGACCTGGCCTATACACATAGACAAAAATAGAAAGAGGCAGACAGTTTGTATCAAGATTAGATTAACTGGCATATGATGTACAGTAATCCAAAAAATTCTTACTTTAAAATTATGGACGTATACATGAATTTACACATTGCAAAAAAATATTGAATTTATATTTATGTAAATAGTTTCTGTAAGAAATCATTTGCCTTAAGATTAGAGTTTGTGAATAATTTTTCTGTAGAGGACACATATATAATCAATCTTTTCTTAAACACTATTATTTTTCTATCCCAAAGTAAACACTTTACCAAAACTTTATATAGAAAGCCCCCTAACATCTGTCATTGGTTTGTACACATATGTACATGTTGACGTCAGTGACTGCCTGTGCATTATATGTGAATCTGTTATGCACATACAGTATATCTCAGCATGCAATTCTCTGTTTTAAGCTTATCGAACATCTACTGCCAGTGTGTATTTACTGTCATTCTCAAAAAAGTCATGCACTTTTAACATTACACCAGGTGCGTATTAAGGCATAGACCGACAGGGCCGAGGTCTAGGGCTGCAAATTTTCGGGGGCGGCACTTGCCGTGGCTGCATTGAATATGTGGCTAATCATTTGAAAGTGCCGCTTTGTGGACTCAGCCAATTGAATTTATTGGTGTTTATTTTTCCACTGGTGCATGGCTTGAGGCACCAACGGGGTTAGGTGAAGAAAGAGTCCAGTCAGTAGCAACAGAGACGACTGGAGACTGATCGTGGAGGACTGTAGATGGAGTGAGGCCACCATTATTTTCCAGTACTGCCTTAACCCTCTTGGGCATGGAGTTCACCAGAGATTCACAGGTTTCCACTGGAGTCCTCTTCCACTCCTCCATGACGACATCACAAAGCTGGTGGATGTTAGAGACCTTGCGCTCCCCTACCATCCGTTTGAGGATGCCCCACAGATGCTCAATAGGGTTTAGGTCTGGAGACATGCTTGGCCAGTCCATCACCTTTACCCTCAGGTTCTTTAGCAAGGCAGTGGTCATCTTAAAGGGGATCAGGCTCTGCTTCAGTATGTCACAGTACATGTTGGCATTCATGGTTCCCTCAATCAACTGTAACTCCCCAGTGCAGGCAGCACTCATGCAGGCCCAGACCATGACACTTCCACCACCATGCTTGACTGTAGGTGACACACTTGTCTTTGTACTCCTCACCTGGGTGCCACTACACACGCTTGATACCATCTGAACCAAATAAGTTTATCTTGGTCTCATCAGCCCACAGGACATGGTTCCAGTAATCCATATACTTAGTCTGTTAGTCTTCAGCAAACTGTTTGCGGGCTTTCTTGTGCATTATCTTTAGAAGAGGCTTCCTTCTGGGATGACAGCCATGCAGACCAATTTGATGCAGTGTGCAGCATATGGTCTGAGCACCAACAGGCTTATCCCCCACCCCTTCAACCTCTGCAGCAATGCTGGCAACACACATATGTATATTTCCCAAAGACAACCTCTGGATATGACGCTGAGCACGTGCACTCATCTTCTTTGGTCGACCATGGCGAGGCCTGTTCTGAGTGAAACTGCTGTATGGTCTTTTCCACTGTGCTGCAGCTCAGTTTCAGGGTCTTGGCAATCTTCTTATAGCATAGGCCATCTTTATGTAGACAAAAACATGAAGGGAAAAATGGATATAGTCAGAGCACACAGTAACTACTAAATTATGGAGATTTAATGTGTAGGTTGGATGGATAGGTTCAAGCCTATAGATAATAAAACATAACTTTTAATGTTAAATATTAAAATTATCACTCACACTCACACTCACACAGTGCATACTAAAATCAATTTAAAATAGTAATGGAAAATGAATGCCAGCATGCCCAGGTATATACCATGGAATTAGTATTAATTGGGTATGTCTGGCAGGGAAGCACCCAAAAATGCTCGCGGATTGCACAGGAAGACTAATCTTAAAAGAGGATTGACCTCACACAAAATTATCTATAGCTAGTGCAATACTGGAGCGGTGCCAAATCCTGTCAGAGTCCCAGACAATCAGTCTGGGACATGAGTGTCTTTATCAATAATACATATGCCCATATTATATTTTACTTAATTAATGTGTGGCATTAGCTCACAAAAGGCAAATCTCTAGCATATGTAGTTAGCTAGTAAGTATCACATACATGCATATACTATCCCCCAATCATTGTATAGTTAACACACATAAGGCAAATTATACAGCATTCATGGAGAGCGCCTGATGTGCATTTCGCCAAACAAATGGCTTTGTCAAAGGCTAACCCGACTCGCGCCATCCTTACTTCTTGAATACTCAATTACGCCAATCCGGGGTGAGAATCCACCCACACCCCAGTCAGCAGCCAATCACTAATGATCTTGCCCTATTGGGCAGTCATCTGTCACATGACTAGAAATGATGACGCGCACAGGGGGGGCAGGGCCATGATAGCTCCCCGCTATACTTGTAAATAAAAATCATAGACAAGTTAAGGCTGTCATTCAGATTTGCAGTGTACATGTTACTCCTCCAAAATCCAAAATAGTGGAGCGATACCTCTACCGTTTAATATCATTAGATCAAATCTTAATTGTACTTCGATCTATTAGAGTGACTTGAGAAGGAATCTTTACAGGAGCAAATATACAGATATAAAGCAAAAAAGGGTAATTTGTGCGACACGATAACAAAATTATGCACAAAGGTTATGTGAAAGAGTGACTTTGTTCTCAGATGTATCGATAGTCCAAAACTGTCTAAATGCATTACATTATTTCTGATGTCATTGTTAAATAAACAAAAAATGTCAATAAAGTTGTATTATTACGATTACATACTTGTAATCAAAAATCATAGACAAGATAAGGCTGTCATTCAGATTTGCAGCGTACGTGTTACTCCTCCAAAATCCAAAATAGGGGAGCGATACCTCTACCGTTTAGTATCATTAGATCAAGTCTTAATTGTGCTTCGATATATTAGAGTGACTTGAGAAGGAATCTTTACAGGAGCAAATATACAGATATAAAGCAAAAAAGGTGATTTATGCAACACGGTAATAAAATTATGCACAAAAGTTATGTGAAAGAGTGACTTTGTTCTCAGATGTATTGATAGTCTAAAACTGTCTAAATGTATTACATTATTTCTGATGTCATTGTTAAATAGACAAAAAGCATCAATACAGTTGTATTATTACGATTACGGTGTTAACTGTATCTGACCCTTCATGCATAAAGTTAACAGGCACTATCCCATGTTAGACATAAGAAAACTTGTACGATTATGGTGTTGGCTGCATTTGACCCTTCATGCATAAAGTTAACAGACACTGTTTCATGATTACCATAAAAAAGAATGTACCATAAGGTATTGGATATAGAGTATCGATATAATGTCATTTCTATCATACCCACATCATTTTATATAAATAATGATTGTGATTATACAACTGTTGACTGTCTATCAGCTGTTAAAGACAGCATCCTGAGAAAAAAACTACTTATTACACTTAATCTGTTAAACAGCCAATCTGCAAGAATACCAAAAATGACCCATAGTCTGTCACAAGACTTTAGAAACAGACAAGACCAAAGGCTAAGAGACATAGATAAAACTTTTGCACTAGCCTGTGACACTGAGACTACCCTTGACACTGAAATAGATAACTGGGAAGATGGTCTAAAGTCTTTGAATTACCTAATTAGAAAACATATTTGCTCTTTTTGGAATAAGAGCACATATGATAAGTACCTAGCGAAACATATTATACCCAGGGGACTTAGGATACGCCTATTCCCCACCTTCTGCTTTCACATTGACACTTACAAAGACAGATGGGAACAAGCACTAATAAATTGTTCTGAGATACTAGTCGCAATATTATCAGATTATGAAACAGAGTTTATGTCTGAATTAGATAAAGAAATCTAATGAGTACAATAGCAAACTACAAAAATTCGAAACACTGTAAAAA